>NC_133391.1:159015435-159318465 GCF_047511655.1 Castor canadensis
TTCATTTTATGCCCTTTTATTGTGACTTTATAATAAATGAGAATTTGGGGGCAAATAATGGAATTTAATATTTGATAGTTTGGAAAAGCAATGTTGAACATTCAAGTAGCAATTCCATCTGAAACTACATAAGAGCACAGAATAAAACAATAATTTAATGAACTTGGGAGACAAGCTGTGCACTTTTCCCAAGCTTATGAAGGAAGATACAATTTCAATACCAAAGAAATAAACTTCCACAAATTGATTGTCTTTGTGTGCACTCCTCAGTGTAAATACAATTAAATTATAAAGCCTGCACTTGTTCAGGAAAGATGTTTTCTGTTCATACTCATGATATGTGGTGCTTTGGTTTCTGATATTTTGTTATGTGAAATCTTTGCAAAGTGAGAAAAAAAATAAACAACTCTAAAACCTTAGACAGAGGAATGGAACCTATGCATTGACTTTATATTAACAGTATTATTAGAGCCGGGCACTGGTGACTCATGCTTTTAATCCTAGCTACTCAGGAGGTAGAAGTCAGGAGGAATGGGGTTTGAAACCAGCTCAGGTAAACAGAGACTTTATCTCAAAAAAACCCTTTACAAAAAAAGTCTAGTTGAGTGGCTCAAGGTGTAGGTTCTAAGTTCCAACCCCAGTACCTCCAAAAAAAATAAAGAATATCCTTAGAGTTTTCATCAAGTATTAACATTATGAATGCTTTTGAAATAATTTAAAATAATTATAAGATCTAAAACTATCAAATTTTCATGTGCTGGAATTGAAGTGCAGAGTTAATTATATTACAATAATATTAAACAACAAAATCAAAAGTTGCACTTTTACATTCTTTTTTGCAAAGTGCAAGTTCTTTTACTTTTTCTGAGTTTAAGAGTTTCTGAGCACCATGCAAACATTACAGCCTCACTCCCTGCCTGCTTTATTGGGAGTTAGGAAGATTCCAAATACATTCAGTGTTGTGAAACTCTAGAAAACATTTTTTTTTTGCCTAGAAAGAAAAATGATAGTCTTGTTCTCTAACTCAGATCACGGGCAAATATAATTAATAATAAACAAACAATGGCAATGCTTTTGGTAAAGCATCCTGTAGTGTTGTGAAAGCTTGTGATTAGACTTTTTTTTTTGGCGTACAGTAGTTTAAACTTAGGGAAGTACTCACTTTACCACTTGAGCCATGTCTCCATTCCTTTTTTGCTTTTAGTTGTTTTTTGAATAGGGAATAGCATTTTTATTTGAGCCAGTCTGAACCATGATTCTGTTTATACCTGCTGCATAGCAGGGATGACTTGTGTTTGACACCATTCCCAGCTTATTGGTTGAGATGTGGTCTCACTAACTGTCTGCCTAGGATGACATCAAACTGTGATCTTCCCAATTTTCACCTCCCAAGTAGCTAGGATTATAGGCATGAAATGGCACACCCCACTTAGACAAGTATTTAAATGTTACATATTTTATTACACAAAACCATGAAGTAAAAATTGTAGGATACATTGACTATTTTACTTCAATTTTGCCTCAGTATGGGCAGTAATGTAACTCTATAGTCAAAGAATTGCATAAAGACAAATCTGGACTTTTGATACCTGGCAAATTGTTAGGCTTCCCTCTGTAACACTAATATTGAAGTATATCATCACTGCCTCAAATAATCCTACATCGTTCATGAAAATGGGAGGGAGGAAGACTAAAATTATTTGGCAGGGTGTTGACCATGTGGAACATTACTCTCCACTGGAGTTTCTACATTGATCCATAGGTAGGAGAAAAGATGCTTATACTTACATAGTTTAGGAGGTGAAAGGAATTTTAGACCCTACATTCCTATCATCTATGCTAAGCATAGCATTTTTACATGTTAAAAATTTTGGGAGCAGAGTTGTTTAGACAGAAAGTAGCTCTCTAAATAGTCTGATGTCTTTAGAAACTTATCTACTTCACAATCCACCAGTTTCACCACCATGATGTGAGCTGTTCCAGTCGCTTCCCTGACGAACATGTGAAAAGAGCATCTGATGCAGTTTCCAACTACCTGGATATACTGTCTCACTACAGGCCTCCAAGACCCAGAACACAAAGCGAAGTGATCGTGGACTGAAGCCTCTGAAATGGTGAGTAGAAATAAATTTTTCCTCCATTTAAAGTGTTCTCTCACATATTTTTGTCACAGCTGCAAAGTGTTTTTAATTTTATATTTAGGCCTATGATCTATGTCAAGTTTATTTTTTGAAAAGATGTGGTGAATAGGGAAGTTCAAACATTATCTCTTGCAAGTTCAATAAATGATTCTACTGAAACAAACTGACAAGGAGCAGATTAACTTGGGAAAAGTCATTCACAATTATTTATTATGAACATGTACACAGAAGTCATACAAAACAGGAAACTTAAACATGGGCCTGACAGTTGACACTCAAATGCCTTCTTCATAAGGCCAATGTGAGGGGACTTCCAGGCAATTCATTCATGTGTTTGTTTTTCCTTTTTTAATGGAGTCATACCATTGTCTTCTGAACTGCACAGTTCTTGAAGATAATTGTCTTTAATTTTTATATTTATACTTCTGTATGTAATAGATCTAGCAATAATATATTTAACACATAGCTATGTGTTACCTTTTTCTTTGCATGCTTACATAGTCTTTATAGCTCTTGAGTTTCTCAGAGTTGTGATTTGATTTCCCTATTATTTCTGGAAATTTTTCAGGTATTTATGTTATGAAATAGTTATTTTGCCTCGTTTCTTCTCTTCTGTGAGTTTTTGATTACCCACATGTTAGACATTCAGAGGTTTTACACAGTTCCTGGATACCATCTACTTATACTTGTCTCTGTGTTTCCTGTCTGTTTCACGACGTCTAATTTCTATCATTCGATCTTTTAACTGACTATTTTCTTTAGCTCCATCTAGTCTTCTGATGGTTTCAGTTTTTGTTTTGTGATAGAAAAGACAGGTGATCCATTCTGGGCATTAGCTCATGAAATTAACCCAAAATTTAGCAAATTTATAAATACTAAAGTCATTTAAACTTAATATCAGCTATCCTTGTAGGCACTTTTAACAGTTAACTAAAAATTGACATTTTAATCTCTCGAGTTTTTCAACTTCAAACCTCTTCTGAAGGAAGTCATGCACATAAAGAGAGATTTTTTTATTCCTTTCTTTAACATTTTGTGAATGGAAAATAATTAAAAAATATTAGCAATGACACTAGTGAGCAACTTTACACAAAATTCATTAAAAATTGATTTGGTCATTGACACAAATATAATTGAAAACTATTTCAATGTTTAGTATCCATTATCCCAATTCATTAAAAACTAAAAAAAAGTACATTAAATTTTGAATTCTATGGTAAGTAATAATTTTTAATTTAATAAGTGGCAGTATAAATTAAGAAATTTCAAAACCTTTCATGTAAGTATTAACTTATTCTGAAGGATTATATAGTTTAATATCAAACCTGGTATAAACATAAAATTTGACAAAGCATAATAATTCCTTAAAAAGTTAGAAAGGTTTTCTTATTTCAGAATATGTTTTCAAATTTGAAAACATAAATTGCTTTACTGCTTTTTTAAAATTCAAACAAAACTGTAGTTCTTTAAGTTTGATCCTTGAAGTTTTTTCATTCACCCATTTTGTAGTTTTTTCCTAAACAATTTATTTATAGATGTTATTGTTATATTGTATTTGAAAGATGCATGGAATAAGGCATTCATAGTTATTTTTTCTCCTCTTCATGTACATTAATGAAAATTTAGGGACAAAATGGAGAAATTACCATTGAGTCTGAAATAAACTGAATTTTTCAATGTATAGGTTTAGGACTTGATCTCTAATTTATTTGTGTGTGCTTACACACACATATCCTGCCTGTCAAGGAACCTTAAGGAAATGTATGCATTTCTCAATACATATACGAGAAAGCAGTTCTTATTTGAGAATTCTAATAAACAGTTTCACATGTAGCAATTTCCACCCAAATCATATTTTAAAGGTTTTACATAAGGTCAACTTATAGTCAGATATTGATGACCAAATGGAGATTTTTAAACAATGAAACGTTAAATATAAAATGCAGATCAAATAAATTGAATTGCAAAGCAGACTTTTTGAATCAGAGTTACATGCTGTTAAGCCACTTATAAAAACACCACATATAAATTCTTCAGGCGCCTTTTAGTCTTGATCCTTCAAAGCAGTTCTTACTGTTTCTAATATTCATTGATAAATATAAAACAATCTGTCTAAAAAATAAACTAGGTGCAGAAAAGTACGATAACATTCCTAACCTATAATAAGGCTCATACCAACATTCCTATAACAAAAGACAGATTTACAAGAGAAAAGCATAACAAATTTATTTATTCAGAGATTAATATGGCACATGAGCCTTCACAAAAGAAGATATAAGATTAAGGAAAATAGCCTGGTTTCATTCTTATGTCTGTTGAAGAATGAACAGCCATTTACAAATGCGACTGAACACAAAAGGTAAGAACCAAAAGGTAATAAAGCCTGACGGAGTAATCCAACAACACCAATCTGTGTAGAGTCTTCTTGACTTAATTGTGCATCTTTCCTTCCACCTGAATATACATCAGGACACCTCTGGACAGAAGGAATTTTAACCTACTGTCAGATAAGTTAGGTCAGAAAATTTCTTTATGGCTAGCTCCTAAACAGAAAGGTGAAAAGTTAGAGCAATATACTTCTAGGTGTTTATGGCTTGCCCTAGAGAAGAGGAATTCTAATTTCTGTGACCTGCCTTGGGGAATTCTGTTTTTTATGAGTCAGGGGAAGAAAAAGAGGAGAGAGTCAAGAGGGCAAAAGAAGATCAGGAAGACCTTCTTTATGAGATTGCTTCTGTGTCCTTCCAATCTCCGTTAGTTCAAAGTAATCAACCTGTCCAAACATCACACTTAGAGCTGTCATTTTCAGGGTCCCAACAAAGGAAACATGGACTTCTGGCAGAAAAATGATAATTAAAATAGAAATCTATACTCTGGAACCTTAGGAAGCTATGAAATGGAAAACTATAATTAATAATGCTTATCAAATCCTTCAACTGAATCATTTTATAAAGAAATAAAGATAAGCACAGATGTGCTTGTGTGAACAACCTTACACTTTTTAAAAATAAGATTTGCCTTTTCATTAACTGTACATTGAGTAGAAGTGCCTTTCATTAGGTATAACAATTTGTTAGTTGCTGTGAAGCTATTGTTGTTTGATTCCATCATCTGATATTATTGCTATATTTTTTGACTTTGAATGCTTAGCAGATGGATAGTCAGAATTGAAGACAGTGTAATCAAGAATACAGAAAAGTTGATCATATTACTCTTTTCTTATTCTCATATTTTAGTGTATTTTTGTAACTTTGTATGCCTACCAAATGGTAGTCAGAGTTGAAGATAATTTAATAAAGAACCATAGGGAAATTGATCCTTGAAAATGGTTTCCTTTATAGACTAATGAATGCTTTTGGAGCAATATGTAACAGAAAGAAAAATAAAATGATTCCTGAAAATGGTGCCTTTTTCCATTATATTTGTAGATTGAATATTATCCCTTGTTTATTTCTATTACTTGGGGAAAACATTTTTATTGAAGTGCACTCTGTTTTATGAAGCTTATCATGTTCTCTAAAAATAAATACAAAATTTCTATGGTTCCAGTTTAATAAAGAAAAATGTAAAATCCCGGGTTTAATTTATCTTTTTCTTACTGTTAGTATAAAAGTCATATGAAAAAGCTATTTTATTTATTTATTTATTTATTTTTTCTTTTATTATTCATATGTGCATACAAGGCTTGGTTCATTTCTCCCCCCTGCCCCCACCCCCTCCCTTACCACCCACTCCACCCCCTCCCGCTCCCCCCCAATACCCAGCAGAAACTATTTTGCCCTTATCTCTAATTTTGTTGTAGAGAGAGTATAAGCAATAATAGGAAGGAACAAGGGGTTTTGCTGGTTGAGATAAGGATAGCTATACAGGGCATTGACTCACATTGATTTCCTGTGCGTGGGTGTTATCTTTAGGTTAATTCTTTTTAATCTAACCTTTTCTCTAGTTCCTGGTCCCCTTTTCCTATTGGCCTCAGTTGCTTTAAGGTATCTGCTTTAGTTTCTCTGCATTAAGGGCAACAAATGCTAGCTAGTTTTTTAGGTGTCTTACCTATCCTCACCCCTCCCTTATGTGTTCTCGCTTTTATCATGTGTTCAAAGTCCAATACATTTGTTGTGTTTGCCCTTGATCTAATGTCCACATATGAGGGAGAACATACGATTTTTGGTCTTTTGGGCCAGGCTAACCTCACTCAGAATGATGTTCTCCAATTCCATCCATTTACCAGCGAATGATAACATTTCGTTCTTCTTCATGGCTGCATAAAATTCCATTGTGTATAGATACCACATTTTCTTAATCCATTCGTCAGTGCTGGGGCATCTTGGCTGTTTCCATAACTTGGCTATTGTGAATAGTGCTGCAATAAACATGGATGTGCAGGTGCCTCTGGAGTAACAGTCTTTTGGGTATATCCCCAAGAGTGGTATTGCTGGATCAAATTGTAGATCGATGTCCAGCTTTGAAAAAGCTATTTTAAATAGACCAGCAATGAGCTGAACAGCAAAACAAACCAAAATACATTTGTTCTATGAATTTATTAATAAAAATAATTGTTTTGTTACTGAATTTTCTTCAACAACAAGAAAATAGATGTCTCAGATTAGAAAGATAAACAAATCATCCATATCAAAACTAACTGCTATATACTGGTATGTGAATGGAAATTGTATTAATACCAATTTAAACATTTATCAACAAATGCATAACTTTTAGAGCTTTAATAAATGAAAATTCTTCAGGACCAGTGCTTAACAAATAAGCAAAGATGCATGTTGCCTCCCATCACCACCATTTTTGTTTCTACATCAGACTTTTTAGCATTTTTTCTTCTTCATCTCAATAGAGTAACCCTTATTCACTATATTAACACTGATACTGTTTTGCACAAAATTTCCCTACCGAGCATTAAGTCAGTTGTTCTTAAATATACACTAAAGATTTCCATTATTGAACACTAATTCCACATCAATAATCCTTGAAGAATTAAATCAGATACATTCCCTGCATCAGCATAATATTTCAAGGTGATACTGTTGCTGGATTTGTCCCATTTAATAACTTTATTAATGATGTGGATGAGTGAACAAATATTATGAAAAGGATATTACTTGGCATTAGATATATAGATTCTGCATAATCAAATAGGCTACAAGGTAATGACTTTAAAATGCCATGGAAAGATAAATAGAAGTCAATAGTTGTGTACTATACTGTACTTTTCCATAATACAGGTCACTTGACTGATGAAAGTAATTAATAAAAAAACTCAAGTATGAAACTTGCACCAAAAGCTGAAGAAAGATGGAACATGGTATGTTATATTGTTATAAAGTACATTAAAGCATTTAGTATTTGATGAAACTTTCTGAAGCACTGTCCTTTAATTCATAAATAATCCAAACCAAATCAAAAGCCATAGCTCATTTATTCCTTGCTGAGAGAATAAATTATTTATGTCAAAAAACATACATAGGCTGTCATAAATTACATGCCTAATCTTTTTATTGTGGAGATATTTATAACATTCAAATGTCTACAGGGTGAGGAGGAAGATGGAGGATTGTTGACATCCCTGTACCCCAACTGTGACTAACTACTCTGAAGAAAAAAGATCAGGGGACTCCAAAAGACATATATGGGTTCTCATAATCAGAGAGAGACAAAGCCCTTTTGGAATCCACAAATACAGAGGCAACTAATGACAGGAAGAATTGGAAGAACAACTTGCAGCTCAATACTCGGGATCCCCTGTCTCTGAAGTCTGTGTGCAGCTCCAGGCTCCATTACTCAGCACTGGCTCAGTGGTAAGTCCTGCTTCCTAGCACATACAGGAACTCAGAGTTTCATGCTGCCCCCACTACAGAACTTGCTAATTTCACCCAAAAACACTAGGAAACCAGTGCTCCTGTAAAAGTAGGACCCAGGAATCCTACTGCTCTATGGGTAACAGAAGGAACAAGCCAGTAGAATTGGTTCCCTGTGTTGGCAGCAGCTGCTAAACTGTGCTCCTGGAAGCCTACACCAGCAAGCAGACCCCAGAGTTTCTGCTGTGTACAGGATTGGTCCCCCAGGCCTTCAGTAGTTGTCAGGGCTCCTGGAAGCTCACACCCTTAACACAAGTATACCCCAGGTACTCTGCTGCATTGTGGATACCAGGTAATTCAACATGTCAGCTTTGCTGCCCCACAGGTACCCACACCTTGCTACTGAGAACCAGGATATTGCTGCCACACACACAAGTGACCCCAGACTCCACACTTTGCTATTATGCTGGTGCCAGGAGGCTTCCCTGTCCACAGAGCATGGAAGCCCAACACTAACCACCAAACCCTCCCATGAGACAGATCCCACTGCCCTGCCAAAAAGCAAGAACCCAGCTCCTGCACAGAGTGGTAATCTACCATTCTTTGGTGACCAAGAGACCTACTTCTTTAATGTACAAAAAGGTCCAGCACTTCCCACTGTGCCCAACCCAGGAGAGACTTGCTTCTCCATTAAAGACCAAAAAATACTACATTCCCTACCAAGGGGAAGATACCTGTAACCTACTAGTCAGTGAGTGGCACCAGAAGGCTTGCCTCTCAAGTGCACAGAGGCTCAGTGCTCCCCACTGTGCCTGAGAGCTGGTGAGCTCCCACTTCCCCCATCAAAGAGTGAGAATGCCAGGTTCCCCACTGAGTGGAGAAAAGCTGTAACTCGCTACTCTGTGTAAATCACCAGAAGGCCTGCTTCCCTAAAGTGTACAGAGACCCAGCACTTCACACCTCACCTGCTTAGAGGAGAGTTCAGTCTCTCCTGTCTAAGAGCTAGAACCCCAACTCCTCCACTAAGTGGTGATCTGCTATTCTGCAGCTGCCAAGATGGCGGCCTCCCAAGGTGTACAGTGGCCCAGCACTCCCCACTGTCCTTGACAATGGAAGAGCTCTCGCTCCCCCATTAAAGAATGAGAATACCAGATTCCCCACTGAGCGGAGGAAAACTGTAATTTGCTACTCTGTAGGTGGCACCAGAAGGCCTGCTAACCCAAGGTGGAAGAAGGCCAGCACTTCACACTGTACCTCCCTGCAGGAAAGTCCAGTCTCTCCTGTCTAAGACCTGGAATCCTAGCTCCACTACTAAGTGGGAATCTGCTACTCTGCATGTGCTAGGAAGCCTGCCTCCCACAGAGCACAGACACCCAGCACTCCCCACTATGACTACAGGAGAGTCCTCACACTCCCATCAAAGAGCCAAAACTCCAGCCCTCTCACTGAATGGAGAAAAAAAAAGGTAATCTGCATCACAACAAGAACACTGCAAGGAGTAAGATTTCCAGCATACCCCTCTCTGAGAAAAACTACTGGAGCTCCTGGAGAAAAAAACCTCAAAAACCCAACTACAGGGGTACAAGGAATTAAAACCCTAACCCAAAACAACTCTAGTTGCATAAATCTCAACACAGAATGAAACAGCAAGACAAGTGCACTCCCTAAAAAGCCAATGAGACCTCTAAGGATCTAAATGCCTGTGTAGAGGTAGAACTATCAAATAGTGAATTTCAAAAAAAAAAGTAAAAATGGTCAATGATTTAAGAAGAAACACAAAGACTAGTATTTGAACTCAGAGACATGAATAAAAAAGTGAGCTTAAAGAAAATACAAATAGATGAATAAAATTAAATAGACTATCCACGATATGAAAGAGGAAATCAATAAAGACATAAAAATCCTGAAAAATAATCAATCTGAAATAAACAACTCAGTATCTCCAACAAAAATCTCAATTAAAAGTTTAGTGAACAGAGTGGAGAAAGTGTGAAGATAGAGTATCAGAATGAAAGACAAACTAGAGGAATTAGACCAAACAGTAAAAGATAATGAAAGAATGCTAAGAAAATATGAATGGAACATGCAGGATTTCAGGGACACTGTGAAATGACCAAATCTGCAAATCATGGGTGTAGAAGAAGAAGAAAAGATACAAACTACAGGCATTGATAGCCTACTCAATAGAATAATACCTGAAAACTTCCCTTACCTCTAGATAGACTCACCCAGGTGCAGGAAGCTTACAGAACACCAAACTATAATGACCAAAAACAAAACACTCCCAGACAAATTATAATTAAAACACTTAGCACACAGAACAAAGAAAGAATTTTGAAAGCTGCAAAAGAAAAAAGACAAGTCACATTTAAAGACAAATTCATCAGAACAACAGCAGATTGCTGAGTCAAACTCTAAATGCAAGAAGGTCATGGAAAGATATAATTCAGGCCCTGAGAGAAAGCAACTGTCAACCTAGACTAATCAATCCAGCAAAACTATCCTTCCAAACTTCTATAACAGGATAAACTAAAGGAATTCACTACTACCAAGCAAGCACTACAGAAGATACATAAAGGATTTTTATGTATTTTTCTTCTTCTTTTTATAGAAGAAACTAGAGAGAGACAAGAAAACTCAAGAAAGAATAAACCCTTTTGAGCAAGAACACAATCAGGGAACACAAAAAACTAAACAACTGGGGAATAAAAGTGGCTGGAAACAACAAGCATTGCTTAATATTAACTCTGAATAAAAAAGGCCTCAATGCTTCAATCAAAAGACATGGAATAACAAATTGGGTTAAAAAACAAGACCCAACCATATGTTGTTTACAAAAGACACATCTTGCTGAAAAGAAAACAAATGCTAGCTTTGAGTCAAAGGGTGGAAAAAAAGTTTTCCAAGTACATGGGCCCCATAAACAAGCAGGAGTAGCTATACTCATATCCGACAAAGTAGAGTTCAGAATAAAATCAACTTGAAGAGACAATGAAGTTCGCTTCATATTAATTAAAGGAACAATTCATCAAGAGGAAATATCAAACCTTAATATACATGCACCATACAGAGGGTGACCCACCTACAAAAAAAACAAACAACAAAAAACAAACAAACAAACAAACAAAAAACACCTCTAAGATCACAGACAAACTCTAACACAGTGAAATTGGGAGAACTGAATACCTCACTGTCACGAATAGATAGGTCATCCCACCAAAAGATCATTAAAGGAACTTCAGGGCTACTCCAAACATTAGACCAAATAGACATGGCTGATATTTACAGAGTATTTCACCCACCAACCAGGCAATAAACATTCTTTTCTGCAGCTCCTAGGACTTTCTCCATAATAGATCATATTTTAGGATACAAAGCAAGTCTTAATAAATTCAAGAAAATTGAAATAACCCCCTGAATCATATCAGATCACAACAGAATAAAACTAGACCTCAATAACTAAAGAAACTGCAGAAAATATTCAAATACATGGAGAATGAACAACACACAGCTAAAAAACAATGAATTACTGAAGAAATAA
Organism: Castor canadensis; assembly: GCF_047511655.1. Lineage (NCBI taxonomy): Eukaryota > Metazoa > Chordata > Mammalia > Rodentia > Castoridae > Castor > Castor canadensis. The sequence goes on from NC_133391.1 coordinate 159,026,922, forward strand.
GAGAAGAAATCAAAAAGTTCCTAGAATGCAATGAAAATGAAAATACAACGTACCATAATCTGTGGGACCCAGCAATGGCCATGCTAAAGGGAAAGTTTATAGCTATAAACAAACTGATAATGTATCTTAAGCACCTAGAAAAACAACAACAAACCAAACCTCAAACAAGCAGGCAGAGAGAAATAATAAAGATCAGGGCTGAGATCAGTGGTACCAAAATCAAATAAAATTTACAAAGAATCAATGAACCATAAAGTTGGTTCTTTGCAAAAATTAATGAGATCAACAAATCCTTAGTCATCATGACAAAATGGAGGAGGGAAAGACCCAAATTAATAAAATCAGAGATGAAAAAAGGGACATAACCACAAATACTAACCAAATTTAGAGAATAATTAGAAAGTACTTTGAAAACTTATATTCAAGTAAACTGGAAAATCAAGATGAAATGGACATATTCCTAGATGCATACACCAACCAAAATTGAACCAAGAAGATATTAAACACTTAAATAGTCCTATTACATGTAATGAAATTACAGCAGTAATAAAGAGGCTCCCTGCAAAGAAGAGCCCAAGACCTGATGGAATCATGGCTGGATTTAACCACACATTTATAGAAGAGCTACTACCAATACTCCTCAGACTTTTTCAGGAAATAGAAAGGGAAGGAACACTACCAACCTCATTCTATGAAGGTGGCATCACACTCATTCCAAAACCCAATAAAGATGTAACCAGAAAAGAGAATTATAGACCAATATCTTTAATGAATATAGATGTAAAGATTCTCAACAAAATACTAGCAAGTGGAATTCAACAACACAAAAAAAGATCATGGATCTGCCCTGGTTTCATTCCAGGAATTCAAGGATGGTTCAAAAAATACAAATCCATAAACGTAATATAACATATAAAGCAAGGACAAAACCCACATGATTCTCTCAACAGATGCAGAAAAATCCTTTGACAAATCCAATACACTTTCATGATAAAATCTCTGAAGAAACTATGAGTAGAAGGAATGTTCAACAGAATAATGGCTATATATGACAAACCTAGAGCCAACATCACACTAAATGGGGAAAAACTGAAACAATTCTCCTAAAGTCAAGAACAAGACAGGATTGTCTTCTTTCTCCACTCCTATTCAGTATAATTTTGGAATTCCTAGCCAAAGCAATGAGAAAAAAGCAAGAAATAAAAGGGATACTATTAGGGAAAGAAGAAGTCAAACTGTCCCTATTTGTAAATGACATGATCCTATACCTAAGAGACCCCAAAAATGTAACAAAAAAACTATTTGAAATCATAAACTTTCATCAAAGTAGCAGGATACAAAATTAACATACAGAAATCAGTAGCTTTTCTATATACCAACAATGAACAGACTGAGAAAGAAGTCAGGGAAACAATCCAATTTACAATAGCCTCAAAAACAATAAAGTACCTTGGAGTAAATTTAATGAAAGAAACCAAAGACCTTTTTAATGAAAACTAGAAATTGCTGAAGATAGATGTCAAAGAAGATATCAGAAGATGGAAAAACCTTCTATGCTTGTGGATTGGTAGAATCAACAACATGAAAATGGCCATACTACCAAAAGCAACCTACATTTTCAAAACAATCCTTATCAAAATTCCAATGAGTTTCTGTACAGAAATAGAAAAAAAAATCATGAAATACATATAGAAAAGCAAAGGCCTCAAATAGCCAAAGGAATTCTAAGCAAAAAGTCCAATGGTGGAGGCATCAGAACACTCAAGTAGAAACTGTGCTACAGAGCCATAACAATAAAAATAGCATGGTATTGGCACAAAAACAGACAGGAAGACCAATGGATCAGAATAGAAGATCCAAACGTAAACCATGCACTTATAGCCAACTGATATTCAACAAAGGAGCCCAAAACACAGGATGGAGAAATGACAGCCTTCAACAAATGCTGCTGGGAAAACTGGACATCCGCATGTAGAAGACTGAAACTAGATCACTGTCTTTTCCTCCTGTACCAAAATTAACTCATAGTGGATCAAAGACTTTAAGATAAGGCCTGAAACTTTGAAACAATACCAGGAAAAAATAGGAAAAACACTGGAATAGACAGGTATAGGGAACAACTTCCTAAAAAGAATTGAAAAGGCTCAGTATCTAAGAGAAAGAATGAACAAATGGGACTGCATCAAACTAAAAAGCTTCTGCACAGCAAAGGAAACAGTCACCAGACTCAAGAATCCACCCAAAAAATGGGAGAAAATCTTTGCCAGCTATTCATCCATAAGGGACTAATATCCAGAATCTACAATGAACTCAAGAAACTCAGCCCACAAAGACTCAGCACCCCAATGAAGAAATGGGTGTATGAATTAAACAGGGAATTCTCAAAGAAAGAGGAACAAATGGTCAGTAAATAAATGAAGAAGTACTCAACTTCCCTGGTTATAAAAGAGATGCAACTCAAAACTACACTAAAATTTCATCTCACCACAATTAGAATAACTATAATCAAGGTAAACAACAACAATAAATGTTGACTAGGATGTGGTAAAACAGGAACCCTTATTCACTGCTGGTAGAAATGCAAACTAGTACAACCACTATGGAAAGAAGTATGGAGATTCCTCAAAAAGTTAGAGGTAGATCTGCTGTATGATGCAGTGATACCACTCCTGGGCATCTACCCAAAAGAACATAAGACAGGGTACAGTAGAGACACCTGTACACTGATGTTCATTGCCGCACTATTCACAATAACCACACTTTAGAAACAACCCAAGTGCCCTACATCCAATGAATGGATCAAGAAATTGTGGTATATATACACAATTGAGTATTACTCAGTCAGAAGGAATAATGACAAGTAGTTTGAAGGTAAATGGATACAATTGGAGGAAATAATGTTAAGCGAAGTAAGCCTGGATTAGAAACACAAAAGCTTCATGTTTTCTCTCATACATGGAAGATATATCCAAAGATAAACATGTATACAAAAATAAGCATGATCTCATGCAAACTCAGTATAGAACATGTTTGTAACAGTAACTACTCTATGGAATGAGGAGAAAGAAGGAAAGCAAAAGAGTATGATAGATCATCAGTAATATGGTATAACAGAAGATGTGAAGGTAGAGGATATAAGGATGTGTATTGAAAGCTGTTGAAAAATGGGGGGTGGGAAGTAAAGGGGTAAGGGAGAATAATGGAAGGGGTTGAACGGACCAAAGTGAAGTACTGCCACATTGAGAGTACAGTCACACTGAGATATTCTTTGAAAGTCAACTTAAATGTTAATAACAAAAGTAGGACTGTAAAACAGTGTGTGTGTGTGTTGGGGGGGTACTAGTGGAAGAGAGGAGGATGAAGGAAGGAGATTAAGGTGATAGTATATGGTAGATGGACTTCATATACCTATATGAAACAAAACTAAGAAACCTCTGTAATTACTTTAAGTGGTGAAGAGGGGAGATAATGTACAATGTAAGTCTAATCAGAATTGTCACTATGAATCCTCTCTGTAAAAGCAATATATCCTAATATAAATCTTAATTTTTAAAACTATTTAAAAAACCTCAAATGACTAGACATTTTTACAATCTCTGTATCTTCATTACTTTTATTCAGTACTTGACAATCAAGGTTCAGTTTGCAATACATCATACTCTAACACTGAGAAGGAGAGACTGTTTTCTTTAACTTTCATAACTCAGTTTCACTCTGCACTTACAGGTTATACATTGAAATTCATTCTTAGTCTTTGTAAGTTATTTTTAAACATTTTGAAATTAAATTCATACAGCGATCTTATTATTCCTAATTTAGAAAGTTGAATCTATTACATCTCAGACTCACAGTTTAATTCCATTGATTACTCATAGTAAATAAATATTTCTTTCAACATGCTGTATTATAAAATTTAATCTGATCTATATTTACTATATATTAACATATAACTATATGCATAAGCATGATATCTGCAGAAGAGCTTGAGATTCAAGAATAAACAAATTACAAACTTTTTCACACAATGTATAATTCAAGAGAATTATTACCACAAATTCATTGAATATCAATTAATTGTACTTCATTTGATTTTACTTGTGAAATAAAACACATCATATACTATATTATGAAATAAGGATAAAACTAAGTTCAATGTCATAGAGGGTAGCAATGATGTTTTATTTCATGTTAGGGAAATTTAATAAAATCTGTTTCCTGTAGTATTTTGCTCACAATTTGACTTGAATGGCTCTTCAAACATTTTAATAAGGTTAATACTGAATTTTGTGTTGCATTCCACTTAGATAATTTTCTGAGGACACTAACTTTATACTCTTGACTTCTATAAGCAATGTTGAGGCATTTAAAATGAGGACCCTTGCCTCCCTTGCCAAATTATCACTGAAGATGCTCATTATTTCTTCAGTACTACTAACAGTAAAGAAGTGTAGAATTCACCATCTTTTATCAGATTTCTTTGTTACCATGTTGTGTCTCCTATAATTAGAACTTCAAATATTCCTACTTATAATCTTTGTTTTTAATACCTTTATTCAAAAATACTGATAAAGCAAATATTTAAAATACTACCAAATAAACTGTCTTTTATTCATTTGTGAAAACCTCCTACAAATTTGAGCTCTCCTTGATTTCTCATCAGATTGTTCTTCAATTTTATAATCAAAAATTAAATACCTATTTCCTATATGTTAAAATATCAACAATTATTAATCCCCATTTAATATTTCATGTATTTTTAAGATTGATGTCTCATTCTCTTTTGGTGGTATACACAGATTATAAATTAAAGTGCTCCTACAGAGGAGAAACTTCCACTCATCTTGGGCCTAATAATTCTATAAGCATGATTATATTTGAAGGAAACACCAAATATCTCCTTGCCTGATTATTTAGAAAATACATTCCCTTAGCCCCTCTTCAGTTTTAATGGAGCTATCAATTGCTTTGGCAAAGTAATATGCTTCAAAATTTATTTAAATGAGAAAATTTCTTGAAACTTTCAGGTGCTATCTTTTGTAGAATTTAATCTATGTGTTCATTCCTTCCTCCTGTGTGGACGTTGACATGACCACAGGCTGCTTTTATAGCTCAGTAAGATCACTTTACTGCACAGGACCCAGGATATAAGGCCTGCTAACTGTGAGAGCAATTCTCCATGTGTGCATTATGTGATGTAGGAGAGCCAAATATAAAGGAAGGCCGTTGGAGTAATGCTTAGACTGTATAGCTCTCACAAAACAAAAAACAAAGCACAAACATAACAATAAAACATCAGAAACTTGTAAGCCATGTTTTATTCTTTGTGAAACATTTTGCACGACCAAGTTTATGTTGAAAACATCCTCCAGACAGGAGATGACCTAACAGATAGTTTCCCTGAGAACCAAGGAAATTTTGTATAAGCTATTTTAATTGTCCTCTCTTAGTTGTCAAGCTACTCACTAACAGTTTTGAAAAAGTTGAATTCAATTGCTATGGACGAAATGTTTCTATTTCTTCAAAATTCATTTGTAATTTGAGCATGAGAGGGGAGCCCTCATGATGAGATCAATACTTAGGTGTTTGATAAATCTATGTAAGAAACTGAGGCTGTAGTTTACAACATTGTACAGTCTTACTCTGTGTCTCTACCTCTGTTTCTCTTATTATGTGGCAGTAAAACAGAGAAAAAAACTAGCATCATCAACCAAATTATCTGGTACCTTGATCTTGGACTTCCCAACCACTATTTCTATGAGAAATGAAATCTTATTTCTTAAGACACCCAGTCTATATTTTTGTTGTATAAGCTTGGACTGACCAATACACAATTTTCCAAAGTTAAAAATGTCATGTGTCTGAACAAAATTTTATGCAATTACCTCTTTTTTGAGTCCCAAACATGTCACTTTAAATGCATGGAAGCCAGTATAAGACATGGCAGAATTTTCCCTTGGACTTTGCACATTGTTATTATATACCTGATTTAACTTGGATGGGGTAAAAATCAATATTTATCACTTGGGAGTTGGGAGGACAATTCAAGGTAATAGTGTGACTTTCATTTCTTCCCAACCATAATCCCAACAATCTTCAAAACCTATTTCCAAATCCCTTCTCTGAGCCTTCCTTAGTTCTTATTAGCTTTATCTCTGCAGTAGTTCTATACACCACTGAATCTCTTTGTGCAGGTCTGTTGATAAAATATCTCAAAAAATAAAATTTGGACAGACAAAAATGTGAGAGACACACTATAGAAAGAAAATTTTGATGATAGAACCTCTCAGAATGTCTTTTTTTCATATTCACATAAAATGTGCCTTCCTAGAAAACTTAAGCCTTTATTTTTTCAACATGTATATGTGACTATCCAATGGTCATTGGTCCTATAATACATGATGCATTTAAATTAGGTAAGGTCAAGTATGTTAGCAAGAGCAAAAAATGTGTCATATATGACATTTGATATACATATATGTGTATATATATATACTTGTAATACAGACATATAATAAAAATTATACAATATAATGTCTATACAGATATTATATGTATAGTCTCTCTGCAGGGTGTTATCTGGAGTTTGATTTTGGAAAACTGAGCTACAGTTTGATATTTCCATGGCAAACTTTCTTTCTCTTTTTCCTATATACAGCTTGACTACATTTCCATATGACGGAGCAATAATTCATGGGAACCATACCCAGGGCTGAGCTATATAAGTTGTTGAAGTTGGGAGTGATTTGAAGTACCAGGAATATGAGTTAAACCTATTTCAAGTGTTGCAATGCAGGACTCAGAGCTGATCTCATGAGTTTCCAGAGACACAGGGGTAAGTGACCCTGATTGTAGTTCCAAAACTTTGTTCCAGTTCTAAGCACACGTATAAATGTCAAGCAGGACCTTTTAGCCCACAGAGGCTGAGGATGATTAATAAGTCCTGCTGTTACGCCAAAATGCACCAACCTTTACTGTGCCCTTGAGGCAAATTGCATACTTTATAATCATGATAAATGAAGTGTACCAGAGCTAGATAAGCTAGTCCCTGGAAAATGTCCACATAAGCCTGAAACAAGAATTACTCTGTATGTACACAGTGAGCTTTGAGCCAGGGTAGAGCCTGAAGATATGAAGGAACCCTCACTTCTTAAGAAGTTGTTATCTGAGGTGATAGGCTCCTTGAAAACGGATGTTAAAGAACAGTATTCCTCAGTCTGCCAGGAACTTGAACATTTTTCCTGTCAAACTTTGGTAAGTCAGCTTTATTTGATTTACTCCTGTGAGTTCAGTGTCTGGTCTTCACATAAGTTTGAACTGACTATTGACTTTATTTATTTTTTATTTTTATTTTTTCTTTTATTATTCATATGTGCATACAAGGCTTGGTTCATTTCTCCCCCCTGCCCCCACCCCCTCCCTTACCACCCACTCCACCCCCTCCCACTCCCCCCCTCAATACCCAGCAGAAACTATTTTGCCCTTATCTCTAATTTTGTTGTAGAGAGAGTATAACCAATAATAGGAAGGAACAAGGGGTTTTGCTGGTTGAGATAAGGATAGCTATACAGGGCATTGACTCACATTGATTTCCTGTGCGTGGGTGTTACCTTCTTGACTATTGACTTTAAATGTCAAGGAGAGAGCACACAAATAGGTAGAGATAGCCATACCTTGAACTACAAGCAAATGGGCTTAAAGTACTTTTGTAAATTACTTACTAAGTTGATTTTGTTTTGTTTATTAATAATTCTCTGAAATGCTGTGATAATTAGAGAGGTGAAATTAAAGTTTTCAGTATTCGTTAACGTAAATTTGTTTGTCATTTGTAGTCTAAGTGAAATAATTTTTAAAAAAACTGGTATAGATATTTGGATAATGAAGACTCATGAAAGTATTGCTGTTAGGTCAGATCTTGAAATCATGGAAAGGGAGACATAGGCTTTTAAATACAAAACTGAATAATTTTGTTTTCTACTTCTTAAATTTCTATCATCCAGATCTAACTGCCTTTGTTTCTTAGTAGTTTGTTTGTAAGGAATATGCTTCTATCATTACTACAAGCTCTTTGAGCTTTTTAACTTAAATAGAAACTGAGATATAGCAGATGCACAATATTTTTTAAATTTGAATTTGTCTAAGTTCTTTAGTTTGGAATAATACAGTAAGATTCACACACATATGTACGTATTCCCTACAGGCTTAAACAAAAAAGAAAAGAAAAGAAAAAAAAACCACACAATCAAAATCATGGCATCAGCAAACTGGTGGGGTTAATTATGGGATAAAAGCTCTAAATGACCCTCCACACTTTTATGTAGTTTTTATTATTATGTAGTCCATTAAAAATTACCTTAGAGTATAAAGCAAACACAACAGAAACTAAATGAGACAGTCACTGAGAACATTAAAAAGTCATTTTAGCTTCCATCCAATATCAGGACTGTTTAGAATCTATTTTTGGTCTTTGGATTCTCTTTAAAAATTGAGTTTAGCTTATATATGCACTTGCATGTAGGAGTGAGGGATAGAATTAATTATCCCAAACCCCCCACACTCCCTGTAATATTTTTATGTTAATATGCAAATCTGTTATCTTCATTACTATACCACGTTCAAATTGCAACACTACTGAAGATAATTAACTCTCTCCTTTACAATCAGCAATTTTCACAGGCTTCCGATACACAGTAATATATTCCTTTCATAATTTCATTTACCAGTGTCAAAACAACTGGTTTTTATATCATTGTTATTTGTTTTAATTTATTCAAACTAGCTGATAGAAAATTATTTCTCTTAAATTGTATCTTTCTTGCATTTTCCTATTTAAAATATGAAGAGAAAAAAAGGAACCTACAAAAATCAGATACTTTTGTTCTTTATCTTTGAGAGACAAAGAAGCTTATTTATGCATGCTGAACCATACTGACAAACAAGATAAGTTGGCTATTCATTATTTCTTCTGTATTTTATGGGGAAAAATGTGTAGGGAACAGATCTTTCCTGAGGTATAATACGCATGTGTTTTAAAGACTAAGAATACTTAATGTGCCAAGAAGAGAAGTACACACACAAAAAAAGTTTTATTGATTAGTTCACCAAAATCCAGTTTAAGTTTCTTTCAATTTAATGTGCTTATAAAAATAAAATTGCATATTTTAGTTTTGTAGTAATATCTTAAATCTGTTGCTACAATGCTAGTATCTAATAAATTTCATTCTTTTTCAATTTATTTGTTTATATTTTCATAGAATGTGTTCATGGAAAGCATTTTCTGGTGTAAAAATAAAACTAAGCAGACTGGCATATAATTATTTTTTATATTCTAAGTTTTATGATTTTATGGACTTGTATTCTCTTATAGGTGTTGGTGCTGTTTTTAACTAACCTGTAAGAACTCAAAACCATTCATTGTTAGGTATGGAAAACCAGTTAAGGGAAGGAGAGCCAACTTTTTTTTTTCTCTGCTAGGCAAAGAAGAAACTCTTGAACTGTCTTGTCACTTTCTTCTTCCTCTACAATCTATTTCACAAAAGACATCCAGAGTGATCCTTCACAAACAAATTTGAGCAGTTCAGTCTTGGAGGGGCTCCTAATTTTAATCTAAAGTCTGCTAACCCCTTAGGTTATAGGAAGATCTGAGGAGTATTCTGCCCAGACAGATGATTTTAACAGGATCCATTTTCAGGAAACAAATAGGAATTAATTCTTTTCTAATTATTATCATCACACTTCAATTCTTCCTTTTCAAGTATCTTTCATTGAAAATTTTTCTTTTTTCAAGAGAGAAATATACTTTCAACCTTCTTGAACTTTTCCTTTTGTGCTTTGCCCTGGGTGCTAAAATCTCTAAAATGCTCAACAAAGGGGCAATTCAAAACATTCATGTCCATTTTTCAAAAGTGAGTAACTAATGACTAGGTAATAAAACCTTTTACAAATGAATTTCTAAGGCTTTTTTTCCCCTAAAATTTGAAGGAATATGTAATTGAGTTGTCAGGGGATACCTGAGTATAATTTAGTTTTTAAAGTAAATCACTTTGCAATTTATGTTATAATTCTCCAAAAGAGTTCACAGAACTGAGTGATATTGCTCTAATCAAAACCTTCTATTCTCATTTCCTTCTTTCTGAAAAGTAGACTTCTTGGTGCGAATGTTAGGTAGCAGTTATATGAGTGATGGATGAGTCAGGATAGATAGATGAGGAGAAAGGGGAATAATTTTAATAGTAGTAACAGGACCACACTCAGAGATGGAAACTAAAAGGTAAAAACTAGAAAGCCAGAGTGTGAGCCACTCCCCTCCCCTCCTTTGAGATATTTAAGACAGAAGAACAAGGCTATCTGCATCAGCGTTTACCTTAGAGACGTTAACAAGCGCCAAGGCTCTGAATTTGAGAAGAGGCAGGAAGAGTAAAAAACGTGTCAGGCAAATGAGAGTCTTAAAAGGGCACTTTTTGTGCCTGTGATTTGAGGAGGCCTGATGACACCTCTCTGTTTTAGCACCCATTTTAGCCACCCAGATCCAGTATCTTAATGACTGCATGTGTATAAGACTAAGAGATGGGGCCACCATCTTGAGTCTGTACCCCAGCTTCCGGCACGGGAGCAGGTAATGTTTCTCCTTTTTCCATTTCTATGCACTTTGATCCTGTTGTGCAGAATTTCTTTCTTAGTAAACTTTGCTAGTATTTTTACACTTATGCCTCTTGCCTGAATTATTCTCTAGCCACAGACAAGAACAGAGGTACCTACTAGTGCTGAACTTTCCACTAAAGTTTTATCTATAAGAAATATGTTGTAGAAATAAGAATGAGATGGACCTGGCCACATTTCAGCAACAAGTATGATTCATCTATAGAGACATTAACTTACATGGAGACCATTATTACTAGGGAATAGAATTTCAAAAAAGAGTGGTTTTTAAGTAATTTTACTTCAATAATTAAGGCTATATAAAGCTATATTTTGTATCATTTAGAGTCATAACAATTTGGAAAGTTAACAATGATACTTGATCTGTTGGTTAAAATGGAGTATACTTACATAAAACAAAGATCCAGGACATTTTGAAAAAATATTTCTGTGTGAATATGGTAAAGTGAAGCTGTGTTACAAGATCTTTTTCATTCAGTACTTTACAAAATAAATGGGAACATACAGTAGCAGAAATCAAAGAATAAAAATACCACATTTTCATTAAAGGTTGAAAAGCATAGGACAACAAAAGAATGTTGTAACTCCACATCACTCTTCATAAGAAGTTTGGGAAAATAAAATAAACCCAAATATTTTAATTATTTATTTATAAACAAATAAATACCTGCATTGCAATATGTGTCACGTTTATGTTTTGTTTCAATTTTTAACAAATGAAAATGAAATAGGTTAGTTCAAAGGGAAAACACACTAATTTGATATTTTTAAATTCAAAAAAATTTGTCCACATAATCAATGAATATATTTTAAGCACAAAGATAATTCGTTTGGTAAATATTATGCAAAGAAAGTGTGAATAAAATTTAAATCAAGAACAAAAGACCAAAATTCTACACATTGAGTGAATAATGCTAGATACAAAGTAGCAATGATACCAACATTCTTTCGGAAATATTTTTTAAGTATGTAAGGTAATTATTTTGAAATTTCAACAGTTCAGATATATTTCAAATAACACCTGTTTATAACTATTGAAACTCATGATGAAAAAATTTAGCTACCATGAAAAGTATACATGAAGGGATCATAGTTATTAAAAATTATCACAGGCATGGAAGAGGTCTTGTCAGAAGGGAAGACCCTAACCTGATTCCCTCTTCTTTCACTAGTTCTTGAAGAAAACTTTCTATTGTAAATCTTGCCTCTATTCCATATATATATATATATATGTATATATATATACACATATATATGTATATATATATACACATATATATATATGTGTGTATATATATATTTAAAACTTTTTAAAAACTAAATGACCCTATTGCCAGTTACCACCCAGTAATAGTTTTTCTACCAGAGCTTTTGGGCCTTAATGTGAGAACACCTGAAAAGAAAGCACAGGGTTTCCTGTCACTGTGAGAGGTTAACCTAGCCACCTTTCTAGTAGCTTTACTTTTTCCTATGGTTAAAGGCAAATGAGAAGATCTTTATGAATTGGGAATTATGGGAAGTAGGAATATCAAATATTATTGAAAGAATGCTATCATTGAGTTTTCTGTAATCCCAATTACTGCAGAAGTGGGTATATGAACATGGAGGTGAGGTTTGACACCAACTCTGGCAAAAGCATGAGACCCAATCTGAAAAACAAACTAAAAATAAAAAGGCTGGGTTCATACCTTAGTACTACTGGGAAGTGGGGCAGTGACATTTCTTTGTTTACAATTCATTAACTGGATTACTTATGATACACATTAAATTGCTTTAAACTTATACATCAATAAAACTGCTTTATTTCTTTCTAAATTTGGGGGGGATTTTCTGGATTGGAAAGAGAGTGAATATTTAATTTTCCCCACTATAAACTACAGAATGTTTGTAAATCTTTAGACAGATATAAAATGGTCCACGGATAGGTTCAGAAAGAAGACAGGAAAATGCTTGGTTTAGTATAGATTACTAAAGACTGTTATATATTTGAACCTTTGCAGATAGTTCCCCGAACTTCAAATTTTAGAAAGACCATTTTTAAGGTCTCTAATCACAATCTCTGAATCTATAAAAAAAAAAAGAAATATTTTCTGCACAATGATGAGACAAACAATAAGCACTGCTAAAACCTGAGGTATAGAAATCCTTTCCCCATCTTGTCAAATCCAGATATGCTATCTGAGATGCAAATTAACATGTAGGATAGAAAGACAGTGAGGGAGGATTTTCAATCAAAGAAGGGATTAGTGAATTATTCAAAACACAGTTCATTTTCTAAAATGACACTGTAACTATGACTGTCTTCACAGAAGTCATGTGAAACTTGAATAAAAGATAGTATCAATGAGACAGAAGGGCCCTTGCAAATTTCCATTATGACCTAGCTATGATCTTAAAAAGTGGAAAGAAGGAAAAGCAAGATGGACTAGAATAAGGATGGTGTGAGAATCCGGACTGACCAATCAGAACACTGCAGACACAGTCAACCAGAATGTTGCTTTCTACAACTAATTAGCATATAGATATTGAGCAATGCCCTGGAAAAAAATGGACACAAACGTCAGACCACTTCACTTCTCTGGCAGCCCACTAGGAACCCCTTCCCTCCAATGGGAGCTTTCATTCTTTCCCTTAACAACTTTCCTACCTCTGTGCTTACCCTTCATTGTCTGTGAAGTTCTTTCTTTGGCTTTGTGAGACAAGATTCTGGAACATCAACACTTCCCCTGGCTGAAGACCTAAGTCACCAAAGTTAAGTAAAGGCTTTCAGTCCCACACTAGAGATAAGATTTATTCATATCATCATAACTGTTGGAGGAGTTAATAAACAAACAAACACATAATTAAGGCCAAATGTTGTAGTTTAAAGTATAAATACTTCATGAAAAAATTTAAATAAGCATAGGAGCAATGATGGTCAGATTGCTGAACAGCCAATGGAAGTTTGATGAAAATGTATGCACAGATTACATAGACTTTCTAAGGAAAATGTACACCAATGTCTATGCAAACCCTACCCTGGTCCCCCACCTGAGTGATACTGAGATGAATGGCATTTAAAAAAAAAAACAAAAGCAAGCAGTACACACTACAGAGAGAATATGGCAAGATAATTGGTTGAGTCAATAAATGTGGTTGTTTCCTTCAGCTGCTGAAAGTGAGAGGTGATATTTACAAAAGAATGAAAAGTCCTATTTTCTCCTCTTTCCAGAAAGGTGATTAGGGATTTGTGTTTTGAATGTGAGAACATAATTTGCATTAAGAGGGGTAATCAAAATACCTTTGCAAACAACCAGATTAATTCCACATTTGGGCTAGCATTGGAGTGGGCATAGGTTTAAAGTGCTAACAGAACAGAGAAATTGATGACAGAGAATGGGGTATGACTGGTAACAGAGTGGTGAGGGTCCTTTCCCATTCCACTTGGAACACAAATGTCAGTAAGACTGCTGGAAGGGTTGGTTGTTAAAGCTTGTAAACAGAACGCTGCATGATGACACTTTGGGTATTACGAAAAAGTCTGAATGCTTTAACAATAACCAAACCAATGCCTCGCATTCTGAATCTACTTTTGCATGGCCCATGAAGGCTGTGAGATGGTAGTTTTAGGAAAGGCAGCAACAGATGAGAAACAAGACTTCCTCCATTTGTCTGAACTGTGAAACTCCAAGGAGTTTGATATATTGAAGGAAGGTGAGAAGACTTTAAAAGGTAGGCCTAATTCATTTGCCAAATAATTTAGGTAAGGACAGAGACACACTTAAGTATACTTAGAAGAATAGACAGTTGTGTGGTTTTTTGCACTTAAGCATTGTGAAGAAAACTTTTCTTGGACAAGGAGTGGAATCGGGATTTGAACGCCGGGCCTCTCAATTGCTAGGCTGGTGCTCTACCACTTGAGCCATACTGCCAGCCAATGTCTCTCACCGTTTTGTCCAAGCTGTCCTCAGACTACAGTCATTCACCATGTCTGGCTGATTGATTGAGATAGGATCTCACTTTTTCCTCTGGCTGAAAAAGATAATAAAAATCAGGATGGAAACCAATGTAATGGACATTAAATACAATATAATACAAAAGGAACTCATCTCCATGATAATGAACCCATTCCTAAAATAACATCATATTTCATTCATGAGAAAAAAGACCTAAAGACCTAATAATCTCTTATAGGTCTGTCCACTTAGCACTGATGCATTGGAAACTGTCTTTCCAATGTATGAATTCTGGAGACACATGCAAATCACAGCACATAAACATTTAATGAATCATTCTGAAGGCTGTCAAATAATGATACCCCATAATGGAGAGGCAGGCAGGATGATTCCAAGGACCAAACATTACAGACACCTCCTTAAAGAAAGTTTTTTTCTTAAGGGCCCCTCCCTTCTCAAAAACCTCACTTGCTCTTACATGGTGCTAAGTGGGCATGGGTTTTATTTTGAAATGACTTATCTCTTGCCTTTTATAAGTAAAAACTTTTAATGGATCTCTGAATTGATATTTTAAACACTTTATTTTAGTAGACATATATTCCTATATAAAGAGTTTTATGTATTAATTTATACCTGATCTCACAAAAAGTTATTTTTAAACAAAAACTATAAAGCCTGTTGTGTGTTCTATATTTCTAATAATTATCTCATTGACTGAAGATTTTGATTCAGTAATACTTCCTGAATTTATTCTTATGTGGTATAACGCTCTGAAAAGGTAAACTGTCATTTTCAGAATGAAAAAAGTGGATATTGATTTGCACCACGGTTATTTAACAGGGAACGTATGGATTAGGATCCCTCCAGGACAATCTATGCTGGGGTAAAGATGGACCACTTATATGAGTGCTGGCTCCAGAAGAAAGACCTACATCCCAGGGGCAGATACCTGCGGGTGCTTATTTCCTAGCTTTTGTTTCACTCTTTCTATAAATTGTGACACTGCTGTCAGCAAGGCAAAGACAGATTGGGAATTTCTGTTCCCACAGTTTTTACCAAAACAAAATAAATTCATTTTTTCCATTTCTATATATATTTTAGGTCATGTTATTTTACTCTCTCTTTCTCTCTCTCTCTCTCTCTCTCTCTCTCTCTCTCTCTCTATATATATATATATATATATTTTGTAATTAGGTTTGAACTCACGGCCTTATTCTTGCTATGTAGGTGCTCTTACCACTTGAACAATCTCTCCAGCCCTTTTTAGTTAAGCTGCATTTTGGATAAGGTCTCACAGAATTGCCCATGGCTATGATCTGTTGGATATCCTCCTACTGAAGACTTCCCCCATAGCTGGGATTACAGATGTGAGCAATCAAATCAAGAGCCAGGCCGCAAAGCCAGAAACTCTGGTTATTTTGTGACTGTTCACTAGGTTGTGGAGAAAACAATGTGGCATATTACAAAGAACATGAACTTCAGATACAAACAGCATCAGATTTTAATTCTGATTCTGTCACACATTCTTCATGGATTTTGATGAATGGCTACAATAACTAATGGCTATATAATATCTAAACTTCATAATTCAATAGTAGATATTAAATATTAGTAATTTATGAAGATTTGATAAAATTATATAAATATATTCTGGCTATATGTTATCAAAGTGGTGGAGTTAATATTAAAATGTGACAATTTTGAAAATTTGGTAATCTTTCATGATAGATTGATAGAAAATAAACTCAAATTTTTGAGAAGTGACTTAATAGAAAATAACTCAGAACATTCATGAATTTTTCAGTCTCTTTTCTTTGTGAATTTCCTTGTGTGTTTTAAATAGCTGTATTGGATTTCTTCAGTTTTTTAATCTAATAATTTGGTATTCTTCACCATAAATTAATTTTCTCTTAATCTCACAAAATGTATTTTTATGGAAATTTAATGAAAATATGGATTAGAGCCCTAATTTTATATTGTAGAGCATCCTTATTTGCAAAGTTTTGCAGTTTCCTTTTTGTTTTGTTGAATTTGTGTTAATTAAATAGGTATTACTGACAAGTACAAAAATAAGTTCATTGTTACATTACATTGAACTTATAGCTATAAACTTTGAAACCCTTACAGTGGGAAAAACAATTCTATCTCTAATCCTGAATGTACCTGGCATTTTTTGCTTGTCATTTTATTTGTTTAGGATTGAAACCTGGATCTTGCACACACTGGTCAGTTGTTTTACCACTTCCAACACTTTGCACTGGCATTTTGAATATTCACCCATTTTGACTGAACAGATTATAAGAATAGCTATTAGTTTTGAACATCATTATTTTCCAGTTAGCAATTTGTTCTTAAAGGAACAATTTCAAACTGTGTTTGAAATTTATATTATCTTTTTTTCAAGAAAATACCTTTATGTATGAATTAAAGCAAATGAATAAAAAAACTGTGATATAATTTGTACATAGGTTTTGGTATTATAGTCATCTTCACAGTATTAATTCTGCCACCAATAAACATAGAAGGTCTTTCATCTTCTCCTGTGTTCTTCAATTTCTTTTTTTCAATGTTTTACAGTTTCATTGTAGAAGTCTTTTACCTCCTTACAGAGGTCTATTCCTAAATATTTTTTGAAGCTATTGTGAATAGGATTATTTTCCTTAGTTCTTTCTCTCACCATGCTCATTTTCGGAGTATAGGAAAATTCCGGTTTCCTTTTTTTTTAAATATTGATTATATATCCTACTCCTTTGCTGAAAGTATTTATCAGGTCTGAAAAGTTTTCTCATAGTGTCTTCACGGTCTTTTAAGATAGAATCATATCATCAGCTGCAAATAGGAATAACGTAATTTCTTCCTTTCCTATTTTTATCCCTTTTAACTCTTTCTTGCCTTACTGTCCTAAGAGTTTCAGCACTATATTGAATAAGAGTGACATGTTTGTCTCATTCCTAATTTTAGAGCAAATTTCAGTTTTTCCCCATTTACAATAAAGCCACCTATATGTTTGCAATATATAGACTATAATGTTGAGGAATGTTCCTTCCATTCCTAGTTTTTCAGATCTTTTATCATAAAGGGACACTAGATTTTGTCAAAGAAATTTTCTGCTTCTATTGCCATGTGTTTTTTGTTCCTGTGTATTTATATAATATATAATATTTATTGATTTGCATGTGGTGAACCATTCTTTGATCCCCAGAAACCGACTTGAACACGATTTATCATCTTTTTAATATTTTCTTAAATTCAATTTGCAAGCACTTTATTAGAAATTTTTTTGTTTGCATGCTCATGAAGGAAATTGGTGTCATGTTTTCTTTTTTTTGTTTTGTCCTTACTTAGTTTTGGTATCAAGCTAATACTGACTAGATAGAAGAAGTTTGGTAATTTTTTTCCCTGTCTATTTCCTGGGATAGCTTGAGGAGCATTGGTATTAGTTATTCTTTAGTGGTCTGATAGAGTTCAGCAGTGAAACTTTCTGGCCCTGGGCTTTTATTCATCAGGAGATTTTTATTTTTATTACTGCTTCAATCTCATTGCTTGCTATAGACTTGCAGTTTTATTTTATCCTTTTGGTTCAATTTTGGTAGGTTATATGTGTCTAGAAATTTATCCATTTCTTCTAGATTTTCCAATTTATTGCCATATAATTTTTCAAAGTATCGCTAATGATTGTCTGGATTCCAATGGTATCTGTTGTAATATCTTATTTTTCATCTGTAATTTTATGAATTTGGATCTTCTACCTCCCTCTTTTGGTAAGTTTGTTTAATAGTATATTGATTTTTAAATCTTTTCAAAGAACCAGCTCTTTCCTTCATTGATTCTTTGTATTATATTGTATTTAATGTCCATTACATTGGTTTCCATCCTGATTTTTATTATCTTTTTCCATCTACTGATTTCAGACTTTGTTTGGACTAGTTTTTCTAACAGTTTGAGTTACGTATAGATTATTTATTTAAGACCTTTCGCATTTTTAAAGATAGTCCCTTATAGAAATAAACTTCCCACTTAGAATTGCCTTTGCTATATTTCATAAGATCTGCTATGTTGTATTTTAATTTTCATTTCATTTAGGAATTTTTAAACATCTTTCCTGATTTCCTTAATGACCAACTGATTATTCAAATGTCTACTATTCAATCTTCATGTGTTCGTGTAGTTGCTATACTTTCTTTTGCTACTGATATCTAATTCTATTCTTAAGAATTAGTTGAAAAATATATTTCATTTTTCCTTTTTCTTGGGGGGCAGCATGCACTGTGTCTTAAAATGTTATCTAGTTTGAAGAACATTTCATGATCTGCTGAGAAGAATGGATATCCAACAGCAGTTTGATGAAATATTCTGTAGATGTCTGTCAAGATCATTTGGACTAATGGTGCAGTTTAACGCTGAGCTTTCTCTTTTGATTTTTTGTTGATGTTATTATTGTATTGTCTCATTTATCAATGAAAGTTGAGTATTAGAGTCACAGATATTATCATATGCAGATCTGTCTCTCCCTGTATGTCGGTTAGCTTTTTAAAATAATTGGTTGCACCAACAGTTTGTGAATATAAATTTATAATTATTACATATTCTTCATAAGCCATTCCCCTTACTAATATATAGTGACCTTCTTCTTTCTCCTGAATGATTTTGACATGAAACCTATTTCATCTAACATGTATATGACTACTCGTGCTTGCTTTTGGCTTCTGCTTGCTTTCTATATTGTTTACCTATTTGTTCACTTTCAGCCTGTGAAGTATACCTTCTTCAAACAACAAGTAGTTGTATCTGTTTTAAAATACAATTAGCCAATATTAGTCTTGTAATTTTAGCATTAAGTCTACTTACATCTAGGGTTATCACTGAGAAATGTTTTGTATTCTTGTAATTCTATTCCTTGTTGATTGTATTACTATGTTATTTTTTCCTTTTCTTAAACTTACATTCATCTTTGGAGGTTGCTGGTTTATTGAGTTGAACATGATTGATTCTTTCCTAATCCTTATGTGTTCATCTATTCTTCTTGTGAAATTTATTCTTTCCTGAGCTTTCAGGAAAGCTCCCTAACAGGATGTTGCTGTTAGAGCAACCATAAGGGCTGCCATGCTCCCTTCCCCTTGAGGGCAGATTACTGGAAACACCTCACCACTTACTGGAGAAGTCAGACCTGTCCCTAAGAATGATAATTACCTGCCTTGAAAAACACTTACCTTACACCACTGCTCTGTGTCAAACTCACCTGCAGCCTTTAGCACCTTGCAACTGTGGAAAACAATAAGTTTTATTCTGCCCACTTCCTGGTACTTTCCACAAACCTCCCTATTATCTACACGAAAGCTATAAACAGCAGTGAGCTGGAGCTCTCTTGATAGAGACCCACCCCGACAGGTCCTGTTTTCCAAATAAACCCACCCTGCTAATGTTGAGTCTTCAGCTGTCTCAGACTCTCTGCTTCTCCTTTGGTCTAACAGTTTTGACTGCTTTTCTTCCTTTTCTGAGTATAGGATTCCTAGCTTGTGGTGTGGCATGAATAGCTTCACTTTGTGCTGATCTTGTAAAGTCTTTATTTCTCCATCACTTTTGAAGGATAGCTAGGCTGAACATAGTATTCTTGGTTTGCAGTTATTTTCTCTTACGGCTTCAATTTTGTCATTCCATGCTTTCTTGGCTTTTAGGATTTCTGTTGAAAGGATTAATATAATTTTGACATTTTTGCCTTTGTAAGTAAGTTGGTATTTTTCTTTTGTGTCTTTCAATATCCTTTCTTTGTTCTCTAGATTTGAAATTTTAATTATAGTGTAGTGTGAGGAAATTCTTTTGTAGTAGTCTATTTTGGGTACTAAATGACTCCTGTATATGGATGTCCATACTGAGGCAAGATAGGTGGATGAGGACATAGGGAAATTATATTATTTTAATAAATGTTTAATGGGCCAGACTCTAACTTTGAAACAAGGAAAGCCAGAGCAGGTGGCCTCATCCCATATCCTTGTAGATGCTAAATTACAAAAACTGGGACATAAAGAGGAGTTACCTGCTTCTGCTCTCTTCTCTGAGATGTTAAGAAGCTGCAAGATCCTTGAGTGGGTAGAGAATTGTGTCACAAAAGGAAGTTCTAAGCACACATATTGTCTCTGATTTGGGTGGGCCAGGTTGGACCCCTCCCTGTTTTAACCACCCAGACCCATTATCTTTGATCACGTATATGTAACCAACGCTCTAGTATAAAACTAGAAGTTAGAGACCACCACTTTTGAGTTTTTGCTTCCATTTCCTGTGTGGGGACAGGAAATGTTTCTCCTTCTGTCTCTCCACCCCCTACCCCATCTATACTTTATCCTGTTATACTAAAATAAGGCCTTACTGAAACTTCCATCTCATGAGACTCCTTGTTATAAGTCACCTTGAAATACTTTTCAGTGTTTCTGGATATCAATGACTTGTGATTTTGTGTTTGTTGGGATAAAGGTATTATCCCAATTGATGGGATAATATCTTTTCCCACACAAAAGGTATTATTTCCATTGATAATACCTTTCCCAAAATTTGGGAAATTTTCCAGTACACTTTAATTTATTAACTGATAGGGTGAACAAAAGGAAGCCATATTAGAACTGAATTCCCTCCCCCTTGAAGGTGGAAACTGTCTACCTGATGCTAAAGAAAAATAAATATCTACCTTTAACTATTTACTCCCCACCTGGCATACAAAGAAAGACCTGCTCTTAAGCCATTAACAGGGGAGGGTCACAGGGCTGTTATCCCACCCAGGGATCTTCCTGGAACTTTCAAGTCACCTCCTTTTTCTACCCCAAGTCTGTTAAGTGGCCTAGGGCTACAGCTTTCTGTTGCGGACCCTCTCCACAAGAGCACTTCTCCACAATAAACCTTATGCTGCCATTTGAGCCTTCTCTCTGTCTATTCATTCTGTACCTCTGTCTTTCTAACATATTTTCCAAAGCCTTTAGTTTATATCTCAGTTCCTTCCAATCCATGGATTCTTAGGTTTCTTCTCTTCATTGTGTCCCAGAGGTCTTGAAAATTGTGTTCATGCTTATTTATTTGTCCTTTACTGATATCTTCACATAGTATTGGTACTGGATGGGTGGACTAAGGAGACCATGGCCAAGAAGATATCAGGTTCTTGTATCTCCTGAACAGAGAACTGAACAGAAATACAAATTGCAAAGCAGTAGCGAAGCTTCATTGAGAGGAAAGGAAACAATAGTCACTGCAAAAGAAAAAACAGTGTGACCTGGCCAGGAGGCTCACATGCACTGTTCAAAGGGCAATTTATAAGTTGTGAGGGCAAATGGTGGGAAAAATATGGGTGGTCTTTGCAGGGGAGGATAAGGTAATTGATAGGTTTGATTGACAAGATCTTTTACTATTCTACATATGTGCTTTTGCAGGATTCCCAAGCCTTTAACTGTATGAGATAGGACCAATATACATTAGGTCTTAAATTGAGGGCTTTTTCTTTTTTCCTTTGTTCACTGACATGATTTTCTTTTTCTTTCTATTTTATTCATATATTTATATGTGCATACATGGTTTGGGTCATTTCTCCCCCTTACTCCTTTCTACCTCCTCTTACCCCCACCCTCTTGCTTCTAGACAGAACCTGTTCTGCCCTTTTCTCCAATTTTGTTAGAGAAGACATGAGCAATAATAAGAAAGACAAAGTGCTTTTGCTAGCTTAGATAAAGATAGGTATACAGAGAGATTCCTAGCATTGCTTCCATGAACAAATTTATTACAACTCGAATTGATTCATTTCTATCTGACCTCTTCATACTTTCCAGTTGTTAGGTCCCTGGAATTCTTGGGGCAGGCAGAAGGACCTGAGGCTACACCTTAAAACCAGACCCCCTGATTTATGACTGCTTGTTTCTCCCTGCCTGATTGTTTCTTGGCTTGCAAAATAACTCAGGAACTTCCAGTTACTCAACTAGCCAGGCATGTCACCCTGTTCCACCTGGTGATCACAGATAATCAGAGACCAGAGACTCTCTCCCTTCCCCATGGCTTGGTCCCTCCTATAAAGCCCACTACCCAATTCACCCAAGTCGCTGCTCCCTGATCTTGGGGGACAACTCTGCAGTCTGGATTTCTAATAAATCTTTCCTTTCCACAAGTGGCGTGGTCTTAATTCGGCAGTACCTTACATCTGGTGCGGAAACCCGGGAGAGGTTAGAAGGACGCTGCGGCCCTGGGTAGGTCCCTTGGCCTCCGTGTCCTTCCTTCTCCATAACCAAGACTGCTGAATTGACCCCATGTGCGTCCGGACTGTGGATTTCGGAACTTACTGCCTTGCCAGCTTTTCCATCCATCATTAGTCTCTCTCTTCCACGGCTCTCCTCCCGAACTACTCCTCAGGATCAGTAAGTGTCACCCTCCTGCCAAGGCTACCTCTTTTGCCTGGTCCTGAAGTCATAGCTACACCAGGTACACCTCTCCTGCCCACAGGGGCACCCACCACTTAGCATGGGGATGCCTGGCTAACCGGCTGGGACATTTCCTGCTGGATGGCAACCCAGGCCAGGGACACCTGCCCTTGGGAACCTGTCTGGGTGACACTCCCACTCTCCCTCACTGTCTTTTGCTCTCCCTCCCTGTTTTCCTTTTCTCTGCCCAAGGCGAGAGCTCGACAGCCCCTCCAACTTAATATGACCAAACGGCAACCAGACGATTCTGCTCTCCTTGCCTGAGTCACCTAAGGGAGGCTAGATCTTGACTTAGATCTATATTGGCCTGAGAGTAAACTCACCAAGGCACTTGTCTCACTCTCTTGTTCTCTCTCTTTCTCTCTGTCTGTCTGTCTCTCTCTCTCTGCTTCTACATTATGGAGACCTCCCACTCTACATTAGATGTGTTCACAGGGATGCCTTCTCCGCACCCTCCCCCTTGGTCTCCAAACCTAAGCGACTGATTTTCACACACTTCTAGGTCTTAACAATTTCTGCCATCGCAATGGCACGTGATCTGAAATTCCATTCGTCCAAGCTTTCCTTTCTCTATGCTCTTGACCCTCCCTGTTCCAATCTTGTAACGCTGTTCAAACCCCTCTCTCAAAGTCTGTGTCTCTCCCTCCCACTGAACTCTAGTAATTGTGACCTCACGGGCTGTCTGCCCACTTCACACCTCCTCCTGCCAGTCCTCTACATTGTACTTTTCTCCCACTCCATCCTCCCATGACTCAGACCCCCCTTCTTCCACCCCTGCTGGCTCTCCCAAACAGCCACCACCCTATTCTCTTTCTACAATAGCCACTATTGACCCCGAGCCATCGGCTCCTCAGGAACCAACAACACCAACCTTGCCCTCATCCCCTGCTAAAGCCCTAACCCTCTATACTTTATCTTAACTCTCATTTATCTTAACTCTGGGAGGTGGCAGGAGCAGACAACATTATCAGAGTTCATGTGCCTTTTTCCATAACTGACCTCCCCAAAATTGAAAAGAGGTTTGCTCCTTCTCTAATAACTCAGCCTTCTATACAAAAGAATTTAAATACCTAATCCAATTATTCTCAACTCTCATTTTATTTCCCAATCCTTCCCTAATATTCAAAGAAAACTTAAACAGGCAGAGGGTGGCCCTCAAACCCCCCCCCCCAGGGAGATCTTGTGAAATGGCATTTAAGGTATTTAATAACTGAGATGAGGTTTGAGACCAGTGAAAGACCCAGCTCTTGGCAGCTGCCCTGAAGCTACCTCCTCCAACTTCGAGATGGGCTGGACAACAACACACACCTCCAGGGCTTGCTTCAAATGCAACCATATGCAACATTGTGCAAAACACTGCCCTTCACCTTGCCAGCCACCAGAACCTTGTCCACAATGTGGCCAGAATAGACACTGGAGGATGACTGCCCCTCTTTGTCTCTGCAAGGTAGGTCAGTCTCCTACTCCCACTCTCAACAGAGTGAAGGCCTCACAGACCTCTTGTGCCTGGCAGCAGAAGACTGATGTGGTCCTGGGACCTCGGCCCCCTTCAAGATCACCTTGGAGGAGTCCAGGGTAAAAGTCCAAGTAGCAGGTGGACATACTTGGTGCTACCTGACTTCTCAGGTAAGCTTAATCCTTCACAGATATCCGTGGCGGGGTGGACGGTCTCCTCTACCAGCCAAAAAAGAAAATTTTATTTATAGATAAATTCCAATGTGTGATAAAGTTAAAGTTAACTATAATCTAAGAGCTGCCTAAAAAGATTTTTAAGGTAATGTCAAGCTAAAATCAGATTCTCTATGTCTATAAAATAACAAAGTTATCTTAATATTGTTTTGCTCTGAGTAACAGCTACAAAAAACTGTTATAGGGAAACATTTTATCAAAAAAAATTTGTGTTTTCTGTTAACCTTGTCAATCTTTAAGTACTACTAAATCAGAGTTTATTTATGTATTTGTTCATGAAAAGTTCTCTAAATGACCATCTTGTAACAGCATTGTGTCTATACTTTATCTAAGTATGGTACAAACATTTACAGAGTTAAAAGTGTCAATTTATATAAAATAATGAGCTAAAAATCTCTTTTATCCAAAAGTGCTATATTTAACCTGCTTTCTGACAGTCAGCCTCTATTTCCTTTTAAATGTCCCACAAATGCTTCATAGTAACTAACCTGGTAAGTTTTGCCACAAGAGTTTAGAGAGAGCCCTCATCTTTGTGAACAAACCTTAACCAAAGACTTATTAGATTGGCACTACCCAGAGGCCACCCTTCTTCAATGCAGAGCCACAGAGCCCCTCATCTGTGGGGCAACTGAGTTCTTTTAAAAAATTTCTGGCCTCCAGGGATACAAAGTCTCTAAAGGGAAGTTTCAATTATGTCTCCCACAGGTTACCTACCTAGGTGTGGTCTTAAAGGGACAGGCTCCCTAAAGCCCTTCATTCTTGAGTCCCTTTTAAAAAATGTTTGGCCACCCATTTCTCTTAGAAAACTTGCCTCCAACAGACTCTGCTCCTCTGGTTGACTACCTACCTTATCTTAACCTGGGAACTTCTTGGACAGCAGGCAGACCAGATGCTGCCGCACCCCTCAGGGGCCCTGTAACAATTTCTGTTAAAACAGGGAATCTTGCTCTCCTAAAGGATCTTCGACACTCTACACTGGGACTTCGGTGGACCGGCCCTCATCTGGTCATCCTCACAATGTCCACCTCTGTCAAGCTCAACAGGACTCCCCAGTGGCAGTATCTTTCAAGGATAAAAAGTTGCCCACCAACTTCAGGCTCTTCCATAAACACAAAGAATGAGTACTCTTGTGTACCCTGGGCCCCACGCAGCTATGCCTCCCCTACAAACTCGTCCTCTTCCACTTCTGCGTAAGCTCTTAGTCTTCATCTGGCTCTCGATCTGCTTTCCCTTTCCCTTCGCAGTCCAGCAATCCTCCTCCTGTGACCCATGTAGGTGCATTGCATGTGCAGTATAATCAGTTTACCTGCTTCAACCCACTATCACCCTGAGGAACAGTGTTTAGAACTCAGGAGTGGCCACCTCACTGGGAACATTGTTACTCAAACCTAGGTGTTCGATCCTGAAAAACCAGTGTCATTATTGTTCGATGATTGTGCAGCCATAAACAAACTATGTGGAGGTACAGGCTGTAGCTGTGGGGGCCTGGGTTAGAGAAAGACCTATATGTCAAATGAAAAACATATGTGCCGGGGAGACAACTCCTGGCTGTGTAATAATGAGGGTTATCATGTTTGCCCTTATTGAAATTGTGTTTTATGGGCCACATGACATGGAGCTACACACTTAGTCTTCCTTCAAAAGGGCACTACTACCCCTAGCTGCAGCCAAGGCAGCTGTAACCCTATAAATTTCACTGTACTTAAGCCATCCAACTGGACACAGGGATAGATAATTAGCATAAGGATAGATGGCCAAAACTTTGACCTGAGACTCTGTTACACCTTAAGTTAACAACTGTTACACAGGAGAGTTCTCTATACCAGGTCTTCCACTCCTTTTATGAGGAAATGCCAGATAAATTCCCCATTTCTGTTACAACTAAAAACTTGTTCCTCACACTGGTGGAATCTATAGCCCAGACATTAAATGTCACTTCATGCTATGTGTGCAAGGGACCCAATATGGGATACCACTGACCCTTGGAGGCAAGGCAATTAAACCCACAAGTGCCTTTCAATGCTATGGAAATACAAACCCTTAAACCAGGAAAATGCTCTTTAATCCTAGATGCCTCCAGGGTCATTCAGGGAATTCAGCAGACAGACTTCCCACCAGATGCTACTACAACCTTCTCCCAACAACTGGCCTTGTCTGCAAATGAAGCCTGGGACAAACCATCAGCCTCTGCTCCTAGGGACCTCAAAAATTTCCAAATTCCAGCCAAACCCCCTTTAATGACCCCCCCACTCAGCATGAAGCAGCTAGATCTATCGGCACCCATAATACCAACAAAAGACTGGAATGTTAGGTCCCTGGCATTCTTGGGGCTGGAATAAGGACCCAAGGCTACAACTTAAAACCAGACACCCTGATTTATGACTGCATGTTTCTTCCTGCCTGATTGTTTCTCAGCTTGCAAAACACCTCAGGAACTTCCAGTTACTCAACTAGCCAGGCATGTTGAACTGTTCCATCTGGTGATTGCAGATAATCAGAGACCAAAGACTGTCTCCTTCCCCCATGGCCTGCATGGCTTGGACCCTCCTATAAAGCCCACTACCCAATTCAGCCAAGTCACTGCTCACTGATCTGGGGGAACAGCCCTGTGGTCTGGATTTCTAATAAATCTTTCCTTTCCACACATGGCGTGGTCTTAATTCAGCAGTACCTTACACCAGTCACCTTCCCATATTGATCTTGGTTGCTTTAAGGTTACTGTATTAGCTCCTCTGCAAGGGGGAAATTGAACATTTTCTAGTTTTGGGTTTCTTACCTATCAGCATTCCTCCAATATGTTCTCTCCCCTTAGCGTGTGATCCAAGTCCAACAACATTACTGCCTTTGCCCTAGATCTAAAGTCCACATATGAGGAAAAACATATGATTTTTGGTCTTTTGAGCCTGTCTAACCTCAGTCAGGATGATGTTCTCCAGTTCCATCCATTTACTTGTGAATGATAATATTTTATTCTTCTTTGTGGCTGAGTAAAATTCCATTGTGTATAAATACCACATTTTCTTAATCCATTTGTCAGTAGTGGGGCATCTGTTTCCATAACTTGCATATTGTGAATAGCACTGCAATGAACATGGGTGTGCAGGTGCCTCTGGAGTAACCTGAGTCACATTCCTTTGGATATATCCCTAGGAGTGGGATTGCTGGATCATATGGCAGATCTATGTTTAGTTTTTTAAGAAGCTTCCATATTGTTTTCCAAAGTGGTTGCACTAACTTGCATTCCCACCAGCAGTGTATGAGGGTTCCTTTTTCCCCACATCCTCACCAACACCGGTTGCTGGTGGTGCTTTTGATGATAGCTATTCTAAGAGGGGTAAGGTAGAATCTTAGTGTGGTTTTGATTTGCATTTCCTTTATGGCCAGAGATTGTGAGCATTTTGTCATGTGCTTTTTGGCCATTTGAGTTTCTTCTTTTGAAAAAGTTCTGTGTATTTCAGCTGCCCATTTCCTTATTGGTCCATTGGTTTTGGTAGAGTTTAATGCTTTGAGCTCCCTGTATATTCTGGTTATCAGTCCTTTGTCTGATGTATAGCTGGCAAATATTTTCTCCCACTCTGTGGGTGGTCTGTTCAGTTTAGAGACCATTTCTTTTGTTGTACAGAAGCTTTTTAATTTTATGTAATCCTAATTGTCCATCATTTCAAATTGAGTGCTTTAACTGGGAGGTAAAATTGTGGACAGGTTCCCTTTTACTGTACTTGTGCCATTTTCCAATCTGAATGGGGGAAGAGACTCCCTTGTCTTTTGGGGAACTTATATCTACAATTGAAAAGAACTTTACAACTGAGGAGAAGTTCAAGAGTGGTATTGGGGTGGGGGTGGTGTGGAATACAGCCTGGGGCTACTTTCCCTGTCAGTAGCCTATTTCTTTGATCTTGTCCTCAATCTCTGATATTCTCTCTTTTGCAGTGCCTAGTCTGTTGGTGATTCTATCATGCCTTTTCTTTAAAAAAAAAAAAATCTTGGTTTATTGAGTTTTTCTTTACCAGAATTTGTTTGTTTTTGTTTTTTTAATTTTTTTTTTCATAATCTCAGTATCCTTGCTGAACTTATCCATGTTGCTGACTTTTGCTTTCAGGTTTTAAATTGACTTCTTTACTTCTTTTGGCTTTTGTTTGAATTCTCTCTGAGGTCATTGATTATTTTTAACCATATACTTTTGAATTCTTTGGCATTTCAGACACTTCATCTTTTGATTCTTTTATTGAGGAATTATGCACTTTTGGATGAGTCATATTACATTGATTTTTCATGTTTCTTATATTTCTAAGTTGTGATTTTCACATTTCTTGTGATGGATATCTCCTGGTTTTATTCATTTGTTCACTCACAGTTATCCTTTGTTGAACTCTCCTTTAGTGGGCAGTCTTATCTTGGGGTCATGAGCTCTACTATCAGTCATAGGAGAGAAAACAGGCAGCACTCAAAAAATAATGTTGGGTCTGGAGACCTAAGGCAGGTGAGCATCCCATCCCCCTTTGGAGAGCTATATCATTCTTACTTCTTGAGGATTTAGAGGCCTAAATTCCTACACTTGGAAGGAGAGTATAACTACATTATTGTATCCTAAAGAAAAGATCCAGAGTCTGAAGATCTGCCACAGGGCTGATGAGCAAAATGCTCTCAAGATTGTTTCCCCTCCCCCATCAGGGCAAACAGACCAGTTATCCTAAGAAATCCCATGAATCCACAGCCAAAAAGAAAAACCCACCTAACCCAGAGTTAAAACATCCATAAAAGCCCCAGCCTTCACCTGAGCAGCGAGTTTCTGGACTCTGCTGCACTGCTCTAGCCTTTCCTTTATCTCTAATAAATCCCACTTCCTATACCGGCTTTGGCTCATAATTCAGCTGCCTCATGAGTCAGTTCTCTGGCCTGTGAAGGCCAGGACCCTTGACACCAGCCTGCAACAGTTCACATTGGCATGTAACAATAACAACTCAAGACACATCATATGTTTAAATGGAGTACAATCAGTGTGAAACCTTGACTTTAACCCCAATAAGATTAGAAAGGAAAGGAAGTAGAATACTTACAAGGTATGGTAGGAGTTTTGAAAATATTAGACATAGAGATATTAATCATTAAATACTAAAAAAGAAGTAGAATTGCAGAAAGGATGAAAGGAGAGAAGAAGCAAAATTGAATAGAATGGAATAAAGTAGCGAGAAAGTGAATAGGGATAGATGTATAGGAAACACTAGAGTGACAATGAGTAGTATAAAATGAATACAGTTTAAAGCAAAAGAGAAAACAAGTAGATTTTGAAAAATAAAAGGAAAAGGGAGGAAAAGAAAGCATCAACTGAAACAATCTAATAACAGCAACAACTACTGACATTAAAATAATTTAAAAAAAACTAAATAGCAGTCTACATTTCTTCCTTGTTGAGGAAAAAAGGTGTATTTCTATTTGCCAGGCCATTTCTTTTTAATTTCCTTTGTTGGAGACAGCTTTATTTGAATTTTTTTGCTTTTCCTCACTGAACTTGGAAGTAGCAAAATCAGTAGAGTCAGTTTTTATGCTGAACCATGACCTGTTTTCCCACCCATGTGGAATTCAGGACAGTATATGCCTGTAAAAAGACCTAATGGTTCAGAGAATTCATGATATTACAAGACTTACATAAACTACTGCCACAAAAATTAAGACAAGATAAATTGTAACAAGGTAAGCATACTGGAAATTGTGCTTGGAACATCAAAATGTAGCTTAACTATAAAGTTATGGTAGACCATGAATTCTCTTACCTTCTGCCAGGTAAGCTCAAGGAGGGTATTCCAGGTTGAATGTTTTTTAAGGCTGGAGGCTCTCCACATGTGTTGGGTAACATGGGAAATAAATTCCTAAGCAATAGATGCTGTCCAACAATCTCTCTGGCCTTTCAAATGTGTGAAAAGTAGTTAAGACAATGTAGCTTCCACTGTCTGTGCAAGGCATGAATTGATACTGATTGCCCTTGCCTTGTAGTTTTCTGTCTCAGCAACTGGCTCTTATAGGAGTTCAAAGTCTGTGTTGCAGCTTCTTCTTAACTACTACCCCAGGATTCAACAGCAAAATTTGACTGTTGGTTTCCCCATGATGATTCACTTCTATGTTGCCAGGAAGTGACCTGGGAAGCTAAACAGATTCATTCTGTTGGTCTGTTTGCTGGGAGCTATGTAGATTATCTGTCCTGAGCTTTAGTTTGTACACTGTAGGCTGCAATGTGCCTACAGATTTTCCTGAGGTTTTCCTATCTTGTTTTGCTTGCAGGCCTCCTAGTGGGATTCTGCTCTTTCCCTAGAATTTTGCTCAGTGCTTTATGATATGTGAAGTTCCTAACTCTTGAGTTTAGTATTTCTAGATTTCATCTGGTTTGTGTACACTGTTTACTGTTGCTCTCCCTTTTCTACACCACCATCTTCTCCCTGAGCCAGGAACCTGATGATTTTGTTTCAGATACAGTGAGAAATAGAAATCTACTAGTTCCCTAATTCACAGCATTAAGGAGGATTGAATTATGGATCCACTGAATTATGTATTCCTTACCTGTGTTCCTTCTATTTGATGTCTTCTCAGTGTAAAATCATCAGTGTTTCTGTAGATGTTGCTTGGTAGTCATTGCTACACTGAGGAGCAGAATAAATGTATTACTGTTCAACTGTGGGCACAAATGTTGAATTTATGTCTGATTAAAATTTAAATTATAGATATTTATATTACAAAATTCTAGAAGTATAAATGACATTTTAGATACATAGATACAGACATACAGAGCAAATTCATCTTACAAAATAAATGCTATCAATTAATGTGCTTGTCATTAACTTGTGTTCATTTTAAGAAGTTAACATTGCTTTGATCGTTTTATCCATTTCTTCTTCAAATGTGCATGAACACACTCACATACACACATGTATATACTATAATGGAAACAGTAATCAAAATATACTCATAGCTATAGTTTTAGAAAAAATCATCTCACTTTCCACCCAGCCTTGTTCAATGATTTAGGATTAGTTTGTCTTTTTTTTAATTATTACTACTTTCCTTCTCCCTCTTATTTCCCCAGGCTGAAGAATTCAAAGTTTATACCTGCTTAGCCATCTGCTGGTCCACCTCATTCTGTGAAAGACTGAGGAAAAAGAAAACTCTTTCCAGGAGGACATACAGCTTCAGATACAGGTGCCAATAAACTTGTACACAAGCAGATCTACAAGCACAAAACTTCTGGGCTTTCCCTTAAAACACTGCCTCCTCCTTGGGATGAAGAAGACAATACTTTGGGATACTACTCCACTTGGGCCACATTTCTAACCCTTGCAATTTCATTTATTTTTCAGGCAGGGTCTTCTTTTATCTGGGGCCAGTTGGGGACCATAATTCTCTGACCTCTGGGTTACAAATTTGCAACAAATATGGATTGTTCTTTGATACTTGGCCATGCTAATGTTTTGACTGCACTTGCCTTGAACTGCAGTCTTCCTATCTATGCTTCTCATGTAGCTGAAATTGCAGTCATGCTTCACCACTTGGGTCTTATACTAGATTGTGTCTTAAGTCATGTATTTGATAAAAGCTATGGCCTAGTGTGTGTGAGATGAAAGATAAAATGTTGGCAATAATGGTGCCGATAGGTTTCAGTTCTTACTGCACGTTTAAGCTTCTGTTTTCCAGGGTCACGGTCCTGACTCAAGTCTAGCTTGAATCCTCCTTCTGCCCCAACCTCCAATCAGCATGTATCATAAGATCCTAACCAATCAGATCATGCTGAGTCTCACTGAGGGGTATTTAAGCCCCTGCTCCTCTCTCTCTCTCTATCTCTCTCTCTCACCCCACAACAAAGAATCTCTTGTCCAGTTCACTCCTCACCACGTGGTCACTTTTGGCCTACTTTTCCAACATTTGGTGCCATGACTTGTGGTGGGTTTCCCCACTAATCCTGCTGGGACTCCAATTCTGACTCACCCCACGACCACCCTGAGGATGTGACTGGCCAGGACTCATCCTCTGGATTGCCCTCGCTTGCATCCAACACCGAACATTCTTTGGTGAGTCCACATACACTTCTTGGGCTCCCTTTGTTGTCTCTCCCTCCTGTGTCTCTGGGGTTTGAGCATTTTCCCTGTTTGGCTATCTCTGGCCATCTACTCAGATGGTAGAGGGGTTCCCTTCCCTCTCATCAGGCTTGGGTCTATTTTGTCAGGGTACTCAGAGACCCCCCATCCAAAAAGCCTGGCACCAGGTGACCCATAGCCCCAGGCTCTTTGGCCTTGCATGCCACTAGAACTCAGTGACGGCTGATTCTTGTGTGCCTTGTGCTGTTCTAGGGTATCTGAGTCACACGGGGACACCACATGATTCATAATATCCTCCTTTTATAGCCCTCCGGGACCGGGTCCCACAATGGGGGCCACTACGACCTCTTTGCCATCTGACTCCCCACTGTGATGCCTCCTCAATAATTTAGACACTTTGGGTTTGACCCCAGATATAAAGCCAAAAATTTAATCCGCTTTTGCACTCAAATCTGGCCCACTTATCCTTTAGACAACCAAAATCACTGGCCCCTTTTTGGGTCTTTAGATCCCAACCTTTTATGGGACATATAACTACTGTGAGTGATTGGGATGATGGGGAGAGATTCCATTATGTCCAAGCCTTTTCATACTTCCATCTAAATCCAGCTCTATGACTTCAAATCCTCCCTCTGTACTTTCTGTTCCCCTGCACAGATTCTATCAGCCTGTAAACCAGTTTCTAAATCAGCCAATTCCTCTCCAAACCTCATCCTTCCCCACGTAAACAGACTTCTTACACTGCTTACCATACCTATCTCCTCCTATCTTCCTGAAAAACTTTCCCTGTCATGGAGTTAAGCAAGCCACTCCTTGCCAATTCTGGCCTCAAGGCAGTTCCAGCTCTGGGAGAGCTCATGCTCCCTTCCTCTGGGCTGAGATTAAGCCTCAGATTTATTTGGAGAGTGGAGGTTTCATTTTGCTGAAAGACTGCCAGTTCCAATCAATGGGAGCAACCTAGAGACACAGGTGATGGTTGATCCCTCAGACCTGTGTCATGCCTTCAGGCTCTTCCTTCCCCTCCCTTACCTAAGATGTCAGCATACCTTTTCTGCCTCCTCCATGGTCTCACCGCATGTCCTTTGTCTCTGTCTGCCTTCTCCTCCCTGGGCTTACGGGGACCCTGCCTCCCATGAAAAATTCATACCATAGTACCTTATGATTTAAGTTATTCCAACTAGTTTGCCAGGCCTCTCAGTCTAAAGTAACTTTGAATCAGCTGCTTTACAAAAGCACTTACAAAAACCTGCAGCTGCCACGCTCACGCTATAACTCCACCCCCACAAGGAGAGGAGGGAAAGCAAACAGTCGCACCTGTGCACAGAATGCCAGCTTCTGGACACAGCAAAAACATCTGCCATAGCTAACAAAATCCACAGAAAGGACCCAGCAAATCCTGGGCCACCAGCCACACATGGTGATGGCTGTGGCCCTCTGCCATTTCCCTTAGAATAAGTGTGTGCAGAGTACACAGGAAGGGGGGAGGAGTGACAGGCCACAGGATCAGGCCTAGGCAGTCAGGGTCACTTGTCCCAGGTGTGTGTGGAGGGAGTGGCACCTTGCACAAGTCCTGCTCCTAGCCCCACCTCACACCTCAGGGCATCAGACCCAGCCCTTGTAAGCCAATTGTTAGCTCAAGGTTATAGTTCCAGAAATAACAAAATAGACATTACTGTGGTCTCTAAATTTCTCATTTAGAATTTTCTATACTTTTGGCCTCAGCATAAATTTTTCCCTCCAAATATTAACACTAGTTGTCCCATATGGCACTGTTATTGGCCTGAAATGCCCTCTGCATGCCCTTCTATAACTTTACAAATAATTTGTTAAAAGGTTGCCTTTATTAAATAGGCTGCCTGCTGTTAGCTAAAAGGCAGGCTCCTTAACATTTTGTTCTTTCTAGATGGGACTTGCATCTTCCAGTCTTCTGGCTGGTAGATGTTGGAAGCTTTGTACTGAGCTTGGCCTCAGTGTGCCTTGGGTGACCAAGAGAAGTGGCCTTCACAGGGTTCCTTAAATTACAAAACCATACTCTAATTAACCTTTTCTATAAGAGTAAAAAAGTAATCTGAGGTCCCGTATACAAATTTCTACCTTCTAAGCCACCCCAATACTCAGAACCTCTTAATGAGTGCTTCCCTCTCCAACAGGCAGTGGTAGGAAGAGGGTAAATCGTATGTCCCCTTCCAGTTATCAGATCTAAGGGAAATTTAAAAACATCTAAACAGTTGTACTGATGCCCAGACAAATACATTCAAGCCTTTATCTCTGTGATCCAAACCTTTCAACTGACATGAAAGGGTATTATGCTTCTACTAGACCAGACTCTTATCTCATTAGAAAAGCAATGGGTTCAGGCCCAGGCCACTTAGGTTGGAAATGATTATATGGTTCAATCAGTAGAGTGCAGCTTTATAAGCTTAAAGTCCTGATTTGAAACCCAGTACAGCCAAAGAAAAAAAATAATAATATTTGGGGCTGAGGAAGTAGCTCAATGGGAGGATGTCTGCCTAGCATGTGCAAAGCCCTGGGTTCAATTCCCTAGCATTTCTAAAAAAAAAATAAAAATAAAAAATGGTAAAGAAGATAAGTGGCATTAATGTCACTTCAGGCATCTCATAGTGGAAAAATGTAGTTTAACTTAGACCAGACCCCTCATTCTTCAAGCAAGGAAACTGAGGCCCAGAACAGTTCAGAGACTTGCTCTCCAGAGTGTCAGGTGTCAATGTAAAATAATAACTTTACTTTACAGCAACAACTTAAAAAAAATCCTCTTACCTTTCTACAGCATCTTAAGGATGCTATCAGAAAGCATACCACAGTGGACTCAGAGTCACAGGTGAGAGAGGTTCTCCTCAAAGATAAATTTCTAACAGTCAGCCCCAGATATTCATAAAAAATTCAGACTGTGGCTGAAGGGAAAAGTCATTGAACCAAGAAATACAGCTAGCCATGTCTGTATTTATAGCTATGTCTGTATGTCCGGGACCTTACTAACAGGAGAGAAAAAGATAAGACACACCAGGGCCTCATTGCTGTTCTCAGAGAGCATACTGGGGCCTGTATCTTGAACTTGCTACTGTGGTGGACAGGAGGGGCACGTCTGCAGAGAATGTTTAAAGGGGGACAGCCCGGGAGACAGCCCTGCCCCCAACCAGGACCCTGCCCTCTGTAAGGGTAACCACTGGAGGTCTAATTGCTCCCATCACCAGATGGAAGGCGAGGTGCCACCTTCCTATGGATTGATGGGTCCCAGCCTCCTGTCCACACTCCACTTCTTGGCATCAATGTTGAGGAGCCATAATGGCAGAAAAAAAAAAAAAAGGTCATTTTCTTCCTAGACAGTGGAGCCCATTTCTCTATTTTACCTTTTTCTCCTGGTCCCTGGTCCAATGACAAAAGTTATTGTTTAGGGCAAATCTGGCTTGCCCCTAGAGCGCTAGTTTACCTGGCCTCTGGCTTGCTCTTGGGAGACCTCCTCTTCTGTCACTCTTTCCTCATAGTACCTAAAACTCCAGTGTCTCTGCTAGGACAGGATTTACTATCTCAATTAAAAGCTCAAATTCTCCTCCTCCTCAGGCAGCCATTTCTGCTGTCCCCTCCTTCAGGAACAAAGAGATTCCACAGTGTGGACTGATGAGACAAGTGTAGGGTGAGCCAGGACACCCTCCCTATTCAAATAAAACTAAAAAATCCCTCACAGTTTCCACACCTAAAACAATATCCCCTCAAGCCTGAGGGATAATGAGGCCTTATGCCTACTCCTTAAAACAACAAGGGCTACTAATTAGTTGCTCCAGTCCTTATAATATAATAAATTTAAAATTCTTATAAAAGTTAATTTTAAAATACAAGTTACAAAGCAAACAACTGGAAAGGATATAGATAGGTAATAAATGTATTTTTTGAGAAGTTAAAGGAAAAAGGAATGGTTTTTTGGATGAGAAGGGATTTTTGTTAAGAAGGATTTGTCCTAAAGATTGTTTCAAATAGGAATGATAAGGACAAACCATCGAAGGGTTTAGTATGTTGTATGAAGGTCTGAGTAAGTTTGAAAAGTGTACAATAAAGCTTTGATGTGTGATAAAGTTAAAGTTGAATATAATCTAAGAGTTGCCTAAAAGATTTTTAGGGTCATGTCAAACTAAAATAAAATCCTCTATGTCTATGAAATAACAAGGTTATCTTAATATTGTTCTGCTCTGATTAACATCTACAAAAAACCATTACAGAGAAAGATTTTATCAAAGAAATTATTTATTTTCTGCTGATCTTGTCAAGCTTTAAGTGCTACTAAATCAGAGTTCATTTACATATTTGCTTATGTGTCTTAAATGACCACCTTGTAATAGTGTTATCTGAATATGGTACAAACTTTTAAAAGGTTAAAAGTGTCAATTTATATAAAATAATGAGCTAAAGCTCTCTTTTATCCAAGAGTGTTACATTTCAATCCTGACAGCCCCTGCCTCCCACAGGTCACCTACCTAGGTGTGGCCTTAAAGGGACAGACTCACTCTCTGAGTCATAAATGCATCAACCCAATCTTCTGTTTCCCAACCCTCATACCATAAGACAGCTTACGGCTTTCCTGGCGTTATAGGATTTTGCAGAATTTAGATCCTTAGGTTTGTAGTCCCTGAACAGACACCTTTTTATGGTCCTCCTAATATTCCTATTTGGGTCTTAGATATGTATGGCCACCCATATCTCTATATGTAGTTGGAGGACTCTTGAAATTGTCTAGGGAACAACATTTCACAGTGGTTCTCCTGGCCAATGCCCATCTTAATGCCTATGTTCTCGCTCTCCTATTCTTAAGCTTTCTCCCTTGTATCATACTACATGTCTGTTGTTGCTAATCAAAAATTTAACCAGCTTCTCTTCCAAGGATAACAACCCCTGATAGCACAACCAGAGGACATCTATAATGGACCCTACCAGGACACTGGGTTAATAAATAATCAAGACCCCCTTACAGGATGCCTGCTACAATTCCTCAACTCCCTACACGAGAATAGCTGGCTGATACCACCATTTGGAGGTTGGAGGATTGGCTCAAGACTCTTTACAACCTATGGCTACAAGGGACCTTCATCAACTTCAGGGAAGAGGAAATTTTCATTTTCAGAGCCTGGGTGTACGCCATTATGAGGCTCAGCACCCCAACATTGTTTGCCAACTAACCCTCCCTTCCCCTATGCTGCCCCTTGCCAGCTCAAAGAAGCCAGAGCAAACACAACACCCCTCTTCCTTAACAAACAAAAAAGGGAGGAATGTTGGCAATAATGGCACCGATAGGTTTCAGTTCTTACTTCACCCTTAAGCTTCTATTTTCCAGGGTCATGGTCCTGCCTCAAGTCTAGCTTGAATCCTCCTTCTGCCCCAACCTCCAATCAGCATGAACCATAAGATCCTAACCAATCAGATCATGCTGAGTCTCACTGAGAGGTATTTAAGACCCTGCCTCTCTCTCTCTCTCTCTCTCTCTCTCTCTCTCTCTCTCTCTCTCTCTCTCGGCTCTCTCCCTTTCCCACCCAGCAATAAAAAATCTCTTGGCCAATTCACTCCTCTCCATGTGGTCACTTAGGGCCTACTTTTCCAACATAAAAAAAAATCAAAATAAAATGTGATAAGACATAGGCTAATAAAAATTATTTTGTCTCTGAAATTTTTCTTTTTCTTTTTTCTTTGTTTTTTTTTTTTTTTGTGGTATTGGGATTTGGACTCAGGGACTATACCACAAACCATTCCAATGGACCTTTTTATGGTAGCTGTTTTTGAAATAGAGCCTCATGAACTATTTGCCAGGCTGGCTTTGAACCACAGTCCTCCTGATTTCTACCTCCTGAGTAGTTAAGATTACAGGACTGAGCCACTGGTACCTGGCCATATTTTTCCATAACAGAATCACAGACCATCTGTTTACCAATCTATTTTATGTTATGGCACTCTCTATTCAATTTGTTTATAAGTATGCCTTCACTGCAGCACAATGAAGACTTTGAAGTTAGGAATTGAACATTTGAAATCAGTACTTGCACTTTATAATCAGTATATTCATTATGGTAAACTAAATGCCTACAAGTTGTAAGGCATTTGTTCATTTGACAAATAATTTTGAAGGTAAAAATTGTGTTTGGCTCTCCATTACAAACTTTGGACTCTTAGATGTAGCTTTCTGTGGGAATGGGGGAAAAGAGGGTAGGAGAAGAAATAATTGTTTCAGGACATTCGTAAATGTTCCTGAATTACAATCATCAAGAATTTAATAAAATGCTATTTTTTCTCTGCATTTACTTTTATATAGTTCAAAAAAAAATTCCCTCAAGAAAAAAATAGCATTAAAAAATCTAGGTTTGTTTAGGTAGTAGAAGATGTTGTTTTAACACTGGGCCCAACAGCTTAGTAAGAAACTCATGGCAGCTAATTCAACCTTTCATCTGAAGACTGAATACTGCATCACCTGTGGCAGATGGTTAGCAGAGGAAAAACTGTCCTGGTCAGCATATCTCCATCTTTAAATCCACATATAAAGGCACAGATGGCAGTGGCAATGATACTCAGTGCATCAAGGTCTCTGAAAACAGACCTCAGTTGACCTGAGACTTGCCATTAAAGATGTGCCTGCCTTGTGTGTAAAGCAGCCAAAATCCAAACCCTTCCCTGGGATATTCAGGACACTGAGCCAAAATAGTGTAAGGTCTAAAACTGTACTTGGGCAGAGTGAGGAGGTACATGTGTAACAGAGCAGATGGAAATGTGGACTTATGACATCTAATTAATGTTTAGAAACTAAGTGAGAAATGAGAAAGACATTCCAGAAAGATGACTTTTTTCTCTTTTGTTTTGCTTTGTCATGCAATGTAGCTGAGCAGAAAGAAACTGTTACTTTCCTTTCCTAATCCTTTCCCTGACATTTTAACCACTCACCCCTTTCAAATGATAGTCTAAATTGTAAAGAAAGGCAGCTGGAAGATGCTAGCCCCCTCAGTTTAGATGAATGGACTTGCAGAAAAGTCATACATATACGCTTGAAAAGAAAATGCAGGTTCAAAGAAAAGGAGAAAACAATTCCCTGGAGAAAAAATACCCAGAAAGAAGATTTCTCATGTATTGTCTCATAGTAACCCATTGTGTCCCATAAAAAGCCTCAACAAATCTAACTCACTCCTGACCACAAAATGGAGATTTAAGTATAAAAATTCTTGTTTCTTTTCCTCTGGACTGACCTTGAATACATCATTTTCCTTCCACTAATTTCTTTCTCCTTTTTTTTGTTAGAAGGGTAAACAACATGAACCTTAGATGCTGGTAACACATGGAAAGGGTATATTTAAATCCTTAGTCAGGTCCAGCTACTCACCCCAATATGCCAAATAGAGAGATGAGCAGTGGTAAAGGGCAGAGAAAGATTTATTTAACTTTGCATGGACATGTGCTGAAAGAAGCAAAAGAAACATTTGGCCTATGTTTCCTGTACAGATATTTATGTTTGGTTAAAATAGAGAAAAGTCAGAGGCAGGAAGAAAGAAGTATGCATAATTTATACAATAGCAGTCAGTGGGTCAGTGATCATAAAGATGTTATCAATCAGTTCTGTCCTTCTTGGATCCCAAGAGTGATTGCAAGATGACTGGAGAAAATGGCTTAGAGCTGACAAATACAAAATGATGGCTAGGATACCATGCTTTTCTCCTGTTTTCAATTTGTGGATGCAAGTCAGGAGTCAGTGCTTTTCAGCAAAAGCACCCAGTTTAAGTACCTGTTATATTTTCTTTGTTAATTCTTAGAAGTAATAAATATATCATGATTAAAGGATATGAATAATACAATGTTCTTCCAATCACTAAGCTACTGCATAGGTTATAATCTTAACAAAAATTAATAGTTTGTGTATTCGGGAAGCATTTTTAAAGAACATTTTTAAAGATTTACATTTTTCTTCCTGCTTCACATATAAGATAAGCATTATGTCAAAACACCATTTAAGTAGTATTACAGCTCACAAAGAAAAATACTTGTGTAAAAATTTACAAATCCATTTTATAGATTAAATACCATTGCTAATACTTCATAGCAGAATTGTTTTAAGTATCTTAAAATGAAATTTTATGTGGATTAGATTTAGATAGATAAAAGGAAACAGTGAATATAGCTTAAATTACAATAAATATAAAGAGGCATTTACATGTATGATTATTTTTAAATGTCCATACCAGTTGTAAGAGAACAAATTTTGACTATCACTATGGCTAAATAAAGTCTACATGTTCATAAGGCAAGCATGATGACACAAAATATAAGCCAGGGACAATGCCTAGGATAAAAGTAACTGATTAAATATGAAAATATTTTAAGTGCTTAAGAGGAAAAATAAGCTATAAGTCACCCATGAAATGAAAAATATATTAAAATTATAATGTTGAGTGTTGGTGAGGAGAGTAGAACAACATTTTGTATGGAGCATGAGTTGTTATGAGACATTTGACGAAAATAATTTGGCAAAAGACAAAAAATGTTTAACACCAAATATGTCCTTTAATTCTTTTGGCAGAAATGCATTCTAAAAACTGTTATGAATACACAGATATGTTTTAAATTTTATTGGAGAATGGTCTAAGGCTGATAAAGTGATAGAAACACATGGAAAATAATTTATTGAACCTGAAATATGGAAGATGTAAAAACAAACTGAAGAGCATTTTTATAGGAAAAATAAATATATTCTTTGAGGAAAAAGGGTGATTGAAAAACAAAAATTTTAAACAAGATTACATTCTGTTAGAAGAAATACTAATAATGTTTTATATTTCTGGTTTCTTATAATCACCAGAAGAAAATACACATGACAAAGCTTGTAGATAACAGGAGTCTTTATTCTCTTTAATTTTTTTGTCTGCTATTTCAAGTACTAGGCTCTAGAGAATTGCAAACCAGCCAGTGTTACACATTAGTAAGATATGAGGAAGTTTTGTATTCTTTTTCTTGTTGGTTGTTTCTCTTTGTGAATAAGACTTAGAAGCTCTTGATGAAGAATTACTAGGCTTAAGTGTCAGTGAAAGGATATAAACTTATAAACTTACAGGAGCTTTGTGTTGCTTGATTTTTCAATGTATGCCCCTTTTCTTTCTTCATGTAACCATGCTCCTTTTAGGGCTAGTCTGAAAGAACTTTAAGGATTTTTTCCATGTCTATTCATGGGATCAAAAATTGTAGGACTCATAAGGTCAGAATAGACATGGTGATCAAAAGAGTATATACGTACATAACCTCAATGGAAACAAATTGTGTAAGTATAAGAGAGATGTTAGAGTTATGTTTATATATCTGTATGTAAAGATATATGTATGGATATGTTAGAATATATGTACATATTCTAACAATTCTGCAAACTGGTTATTATGTCATCACGTGAAAACAAACTAAGTTTTCAGGAGGTTTAATGTTTCTTTTTATTTTTATATTTGAAGCCATTAAACTTCAGACTTGGAGTTCAAACATCATTCAGACAGAAAAACCACAATAAAGGAAGTGGTGACTAAAGTCACAGTGTATATCTATAAAACACATTACTAAATGATGGCAGTGGCAATGGGGAAGAACTGAAATATATGTTATATGACACAATAAAATGACATTCAACCACCTACTAAAGTGTTTTGACATCAGAATTATTTTTTGGGGGGCTCTGAAAGTTTAGCCTTCTTGTTTTATTATTGTACTAGGGGTACATTGTGACATTTACCAATGTTCTTAAATATATCATGGTTAAATTCATACCCACCATCATTCACCTGTATGTTCCCCTCCCCCACTCCTGGTACAGTTTCAACAGACCTCATTTTTCCATTTGCATACATGAGTACATAATTTTTCCACCATATTAACACTCCTACATCTTTTCTCCACTTCCTTTCCCCTCCCACTGGTACCCATCCCTCCAGACAGAACCTGTTTTACCTTCCTGCTCTCCATTTTTGAAAAAAGATATTTTTGTTTGTGTAAAATAGCTATACAGGGAGTTTCATTGTCACATTTCTACATATATATGTATTATACTAAAATTGTTTCCTCCCCTCTTGTTTTTCTCTTTTCTACCTTAGTCCCCTTCTTATGGTTATTTCAACAGGTTTAAAAATTCTATATTCAGTCTTGTATAGAAAGTACATCAACCATATTCACTTTTTTTACATTGTTTACCTTCCCTTTCCTGTTAGCAAGCTCTCCTTAGTGTGACTTGTTTTTCATAATATTGATTGTACTTGTGTTAAGCCTATATTCCACAGATGAGAGAAAATGTATGGCCTTTCGTTTTCTGAACCTGGGAGAGGTTTTTTTTTTTGTCTTTTCTTTTTTGGTACTGGGATCGAACCCAGGGCCTCACACATGCTAGGCAAGCGCTGTACCACCGAGCTACATTCCAGCCCCTGAACCTGGCTAACTTCACTTAAGATGATATTCTTCAGTTCTATCCATTTACATGCAAATAGGAAATTTCATTCTTTTCTATGGCTGAATAAAATTCCATTGTATATAAATACCACATTTTCTAAATTCATTCATCAGTTTCTACCAGAATTCTTAATTTCATCTAATGGAACTGTTGTCTGGTATTTATTCCTTTCAAATGGAAAATTAAGCAAACACATTAAAAAAGCAAACAAAAAATATCCTAGCATATTTGCTTATTAGGTTTGTCTTACAAGATAACTCAAATATCGCAGCAAGAAATCTTAATCTCTTTCTAAAATATATACTACTTTTCTTATGTGGGTCATATTTTCCTCAATAAATAGTTAAATAGTTATATTTAGATAGTGGAATTTTATACTCCACTTTATTTTAAATTAGGTATATAATAAGATAACCCGAATGCCCCTAACAGCTCAAACAATTTTTTCTAATTAACAGTGAAGAACCTAAATTTATTTAATATGTTCCCTTTATTTTGGCACAAAAGAAAACATTGTAATATAGTATTTGGGATATGTACACTTCTAACATAGGCTTATAAACTTACTTAATCTGATTCAGTATATTTTAACCTGTTTGTTGTGTTTCTAATATCTGAGACTTCCAATAATTTTTTAAGTGTGCTTTCATTAGTGACACGCAAATACATTTTTCTTTCTTTTTTAATTTTTATTTTATTCCTATGTGCATACAATGTTTAGATCATTTCTCCCCCATTCCCCCACCCCCTCTTTTACTCCCCCAACCCTTCCCTCTCCCCTCCTACCCTCTCGCTACCCTGCAGAAACTATTTTGCCCTTATTTCTAATTTTGTTTTAGAGAGAGTATAAGCAAAAATAGGAAGGAACAAGGGTTTTTGCTAGTTGAGATAAGGATAGCTATACAGGGAGTTGACTTGCATTGATTTCCTGTGCATGTGTGTTACCTTCTAACTTAATTCTTCTTGAATTAGCCTTTCCTCTAGTTCCTGGTCCCCTTCTCCTATGGCCTCGGTTGCTTTAAAGTATCTTCTTTAGCTTCTCTGCATTGAGGGCAACAAATGCTATCTAGTTTTTTGGGTGTCTTACCTATCCTCATGCCTTCCTTGTGTGCTCTCGCTTTATCATGTCATAAAAGTCCAATCCCCTTGTTGTGTTTGTGATTTGTCTAATGTCCGCATATGAGGGAGAACATACGATTTTTGGTCTTTTGGGCCAGGCTAACCTCACTCAGAATGATGTTCTCCAATTCTATCCATTTACCAGCGAATGATAACATTTTGTTCTTCTTCATGGCTGCATAAAATTCCATTGTGTATAAATACCACATTTTCTTAATCCATTTGTTAGTAGCTGGGCATCTTGGCTGTTTCCATAACTTGGCTGTTGTGAATACTGCTGCAGTAAATATGGGTGTGCAGGTGCCTTTGGAGTAACCTGTGTCACATTCTTTTGGGTATATCCCCAAGAGTGGTATTGCTGGATCATATGGTAGATCAGTGTTTAGCTTTTCAAGTAGTCTCCCAATTTTTTCCAGAGTGGTTGTACTAGTTTACATTACCAGCAGCAGTGTAACAGGGTTCCTTTTTCCTCACATCCTCGCCAACACCTGTTGTTAGTGGTGTTGCTATTGATGGCTATTCTAACAGAGGAGAGGTGGAATCTTTGTGTGGTTTTAATTTGCAT
This sequence comes from Castor canadensis, assembly GCF_047511655.1. Lineage (NCBI taxonomy): Eukaryota > Metazoa > Chordata > Mammalia > Rodentia > Castoridae > Castor > Castor canadensis. The sequence continues at coordinate 159,071,870 of NC_133391.1, forward strand.
TTCCATTATTGCTAGAGATGGTGTTTTTTCATGTGTTTTTTAGCAATTTGAATTTCTTCTTTTGAGAAAGTTCTGTTTAGTTCACTTTTCCATTTCTTTTCAGTTCATTAATTTTGGGAGAATTTACTTTTTTAAGTTCCCTATATATTCTGGTTCTCAGTCCTTTTTCTGATGTGTATCTGGTTAATATTTTCTCCCACTCTGTGGGTATTCTCTTCAGTTTAGAGACCATTTCTTTAGATGAGCAGAAGCTTTTTAGTTTTATATAGTCCCATTAATCTATGCTATATCTTGGTTGCTATGCTGTTGGGGTTCCATTGAGAAAGTTCTTACCTATACCTATTAATTCCAGAGTATTTTCTACTCTTTCCTATACCAACTTTAGAGTTTGGGGTCTGATATTAAGATCCTTGATCCATTTTGAGTTAATATTGGTATAGGGTGTTATACATGGATCTAGTTTCAGTGTTTTGCAGACTGCTAACCAGTTTTCCCAACATTTTTTGTTGAAGAGGCTGTCTTTCCTCCATCATATATTTTTAGCACCTTGGTCAAAGACAAGTTGATTATAGTTTTGTGGCTTCTATCTGGGTCCTCTATTCTGTTCCACTGGTCTTCATGGCTGTTTTTGTGCCAGTACCATGGTGTTTTTATTGTTATTGCTTGTAATATAGTTTGAAGTCAGGTATTGTGATACCTCCTGCATTGTTCTTTTGACTGAGTATATTGCCTTGGCTGTTTGTAGCCTCTTGTGCTTCCACATAAATTTAATGGTAGATTTTTCAATCTCTTTAATGAATGTCATTGGAATTTTGATGGGAATTGCATTAAACATGTAGATTACTTTTGGGAGTATAGACATTTGTACAATTTTGATTCTAACTCTCCACTTTCTATAGTCTTCCTCAATCTCTTTCTGCAGAAGTTTACAGTTTACCTTATAGAGGTCGTTCACATCTTTTGTTAGGTTTACACCTAGGTATTTGATTTTTTTTTGAGGCTATTGTAAGTGGAATTGTTTTCATACATTCCTTTTCAGTTTGCTCATTGTTAGTGTATAGAAATGCTAATGATTTTTCTAAGTTGATTTTATATCCTGCTACCTTGCTATAGCTATTGATGATGTCTAGAAGCTTCTGAGTTTTTTGGGTCTTTAAGATATAGGGATATTTTGACAGTTTCTTTATCTATCTGTATTCCTTTTATTCCTTCTTCTTGCCTAATTGCTCTGGCTAGGAATTCCAGTACTATGTTGAGGAGTGAAGATAGTGGGCATCCTTGTCTAGTTCCTGATTTTAGAGGGAATGGTTTCAGTTTTTCTCCATTAAGTATAATGCTGGCTGTAGGTTTGTCATATATAGCTTTTATAATGTTGAGGTACTTTCCTTCTATTCCTAGTTTTCTTAGAGCTTTTATCATGAAATGGTGTTGGATCTTATCAAAGGCTTTTTCTGCATTTATTGAGATAATCAAGTGGTTTTTGCCTTTGCTTCTGTTAATGTGGTTGTATTATGTATATTGATTTTTGTAGTTTGAACCACCCCTGCATTCCTGGGATGAAGCTTACTTGGTCATGGTGAATGATCTTTTTGATGTGTTGTTGAATTCAGTTTGCCATTATTTTATTGAGGATTTTTTCATCAATGTTCATTAAGGAGATTGGCCTATAGTTCTCCTTTTTGGAGGTGTCTTTGCCTGGTTTTGGGATAAGTGTAATACTGGCTTCATAAAATGTGTTTGGCAGTTTTCCTTCCCTTTCTATTTCGTGGAACAGTTTAAGGAGGGTTGGTATCAGTTCTTCTTTAAAGGTCTGATAGAATTCAGCAGAGAATCCATCAGGTCCTGGACTTTTCTTTTTGGGGAGACTCTTGATTGCTGCTTCAATTTCATTTTGTGTTATAGGTCTATTCAGGTGATTAATTTCCTCTTGGGTCAGTTTTGGATGATCATATGTCTCTAGAAATCTGTCCATTTCTTTTAGATTTTCAAATTCTTTTGAGTATAGGTTCTCAAAGTAGTCTCTGATGATTTCCTGGACTTCCATGGTGTTTGTTTTAATCTCCCCTTTTACATTCCTGATTCTACTAGTTTGGGTTTTTTTCTCTCCTCATATTAGTCAGGTTTGCCAGGGGTCTGTCAATCTTGTTTATTGTTTCAAAGAACCAACTTTTTGTTTCATTAATTCTTTGTATTTTTTTTTTTATTTTCTATTTCATTGATTTCAGCTCTCATTTTTATTATTTCTCTCCTATTTGTTTTGGGATTTGCTTGTGCTTGCTTTTGTAGGAGTTTGAGATGTATCATTAGGTCATTGATTTGGGATCTTTCAGTCTTTTTAATATATGCACTCATGGCTATAAACTTTCCTCTCAAGACTGCCTTTGCTGTGTCCCATAGGTTCCAGTATGTTGTGTTTTCATTTTCATTCACTTCCAGGAACTTTTTAACTTCCTCTTTTATTTCATCAATTACCCATTGTTCATTAAGTAATGAGTTATTCTGTTTCCAGCAATTTGCATGTTTTTTGTCTTTACTTTTGTTATTGAATTCTAGTTTTATTGCATTGTGGTCAGATAGTATTCACGGTATTATTTCTATTTTCTTATATTTGCTGAGGCTTGCTTTGTGCCCTAGGATATAATCTATTTTGGAGAAGGCTCCAGGAGCTGCTGAGAAGAATGTATATTGTGTAGAAGTTGGATGAATTGTTCTGTAGACATCAACTTGGTCCATTTGATGTATTGTATATTTTAGATCTAGGATTTCTTTATTGAATTTTTGTTTGAATAACCTATGTATTGATGATAATGGTGTATTAAAGTCTTCTGTGACCACTGTGTTGTAGTTAATATATACTTTTAGGTCCTTCAGAGTATGTTTGATGAAATTGGGTGCGTTGACACTGGGTGCATATAGGTTGATAATTGTTATTTCCTTTTGGTCTAGTTCCTCTTTTATTAGTATGGAATATCCTTCTTTATCTCGTTTGATCAATGTAGTTTTGAAGTCTACTTTGTCAGAGATAAGTATTGCTACTCCTGCCTGTTTTTGGGGTCCATGGGCTTGGTAAATCTTCTTCCAGCCTTTCATCCTAAGCCTATGCTTATTTCTGTTGGTGAGATGGGTCTCCTGTAAGCAACAAATTGTTGGATCTTCCTTTTTACTCGAGTTCATCAACCAGTGCCTTTTGATGGGGGAATTAAGTCCATTAACATTAAGTGTTAGTACTGATAGGTATGTGGTGATTCCTGTCATTTAGTTGTCTTAGTTGTTTGAAGGTTTGATTGTGTGTACCTATGTTGAGGTTACTCTCTACTTTCTTGCTTTTTCTTTTCCTGTAGTTTGGTGCTGCCTGTCTTTTCATGGTTAAGTTGGGTTTCACTTTCTGTGTGCTGAATCCCTTGAAGAATCTTTTGTAATAGTGACTTTATAGTCACACATTGTTTTGGTTTCTGCTTGTCATGGAAGACTTTTATTGCTCCATCTATTTTGAATGACAATTTTTTGGGTAGAATATCGTAGGGTTGATGGTTTTTTCATTCAGTGCCTGGAAGATTTCACCCCAAGCTTTTCTTGCTTTTAATGTTTCTGTTGAGAAGTCTTCTGTGATTTTGATGGGTTTACCTTTGTGTGTTATTTGTTTTTTTCCTCTTAAAGCCTTCAGTATTCTTTCTTGGTCTCTGTATTTGTTGTTTTTAATAATAATTTGCCATGGAATAGATCTATCTTGGTCTGGTCTGTTTGGTGTTCTGGAGGTCTCTTGCATCTGTATGGGAATAGCTTTCTCTAGATTCAGGAAAATTTCTGTTATTATTTTGTTGAATATATTATGCATTCCCTTTGCTTGCACCTCTTCTCCTTCTTCAAAGCCCATGATTCTCATGTTTGGTCTTTTGATGGAGTCAGTGAGTTGTTGCATTTTCTTTTCACAGGTCTTGAGTTGTTTAACTAATAGTTCTTTGGTTTTTCCTTTAATTACCATTTCATCTTCGAGTTCTGAGACTCTGTCTTCTGTTTGTTCTATTCTGCTGGATTTGCCTTCCATTTTTTTTTGCAATTCTGTTTTGTTCTTTTTTCTGAAGTTTTCCATATCCTTAGTTCTTTCCTCTTTAATGTTGTCTATTTTCAACCTGAGTTCATTTACCTCTTTATTAATCATGTTCTTTGTTTCACTTTGGTGTTTATACAGTGCTTCTATGGTTTCTTTTATTTCTTCTGTGCTTTTTCAAATTCTCTATTTTTGTTGTCTTGGAATTTCTTGAGTGTCTCCTGTACATTTTGGTTGACCATATTCAGTATCATCTGTATAAAATTCTCATTGATTACTCAGAGGATTTAATCTTTCAGATTATTCTTGTGGGCTTCATTGGATTCTTTGGCATAGTTTATCTTCATTTTGTTGGAGTCTGGATCTGAGTATCTGTTTTCTTCATTTCCCTCTGGTTCCAGTACTAATTTTTTGGTGTGGGGAAACTGGTTTCCCTGTTTTTTCTCTCTTCCTGTCATTTCCCTTGGTGTTATTATTGTCCCTGTACTGTGTGCAATTAATTAAGTATTTTCTAGCTTGTAATAATAACAATGGTGATATTTAGAATGGAAGGGTGAGAGGAGAGGGAAAACAAAGAATTTAAAGAAAGAGGAAAAAACAAATAAACAAACAAGTAAAAAAAACAAAATGAACAAACAAAAAAGTTTTAAAGATATAAATAGGGAGAGATAGTGTACTAATCAACAGCAAGCTAAATAGGCATTAGAGAGACAGAGAGAGGATTGAGAAAAAATATATAAAATAAATAAAAATTAAAATTAAAAAAATAAAAAAATCTCCAAGTTCAAATGCGATAAGGTTTCAGTCTTAATAATTTTGGTTTTAGTCCCTCAGCCTCCAATCCTGGAGATGGTGTCTCAGAAGTAGTTCTGTCCTTGTCTCATCAAAGGGGAAAAAAAAAACAAAACCAAAACCAAACACAAAAAAACACCATAAAGTGTCCCAAGTGCAAATGCAATACAGTTTCATTCAGTTTTTCAGCATGCAGGTGTCATTCAGTTGTTTTCTCATCAAAGGTAGGGAGAAAGAAAAAAAAAAAAGGGTCTGGAGACAGTTCTGTGAATGGTATCTGAGGCTGTGGCTCACCTGCCTGCTGCTGTCAGCCTACTGTTGCTGGAGGCTTTATTTATGCAGATCTCAGGAGTGAGCTTAGCACTCACCTGGCCCCTCAGGCTTTGTTTACTCAGAGTTCTCCTGTGCGCTAGCTACTGCTACAAGCTTTCCCCTTTCCAAGCACTGGGAAAGGTGACACTGCATCAGCTTTCCCAGGCTAGTGTGTTTATTTACAGTTCACGTGGGAAGTGGGCCTTCCCCCTCTCCTGTGGAGTTTTCCGCCCACTGCCACTTTTACAAGCTTTCCTGCTCCTGGTTGCTGGGTGTGTGCTGCTGCTCCTGCCTTCTCCAGTCCAGCTTGTTTATTTACAGTTATGTGAGGGATTGCCTCTCCCCCCCTTTTCAGCACTCAGGGCACCCCACCCTCTTTGCTACATGTTTTTGTTGTTATTGCTTATTATTCAGGTTTTTTTTTCCTTTTTTCCCTTGGTGGGGGTCGGTCTGTCCAGGAGCTATGCTGATCTAGCCCAGGGCTGTCTGTGGGAGTACTGCATACCGCTTAGCTCACCTTGTGGTCCACGTCTTCCCAAGTGGTCTGGATGCTGGCATCTGGCAGTGGCCTGGGGGCCCTCCTGGTTTCTCCATTTAATGTGAAGTGGAGATGCTATGTATGGGGTGGGGGTGTGGAGGAGCCAAAGTTTTTCCTCTTCTTGGTGGTTTTTCCTGTAATTTGTATCTCCAGCATCTCTCCAAGATTTTACTATAGGAAGCATGCTTTCTGCTTCCTCCCTGTAGCCGCCATCTTGGAATCTCTCCTCAAATTCTTATAAGATACTTAACATTGTCTGAATTTCAGAAAGATCATGGCTATAATGAAGAATATATTTAAAGAATACAAATATGAGACTAATTCCAATAGGGATCACGATGGAACTACATGTTCAGAGTATACTGTTTCCTTAATGTCTGAACATGTGCACAACTGGATGTTCTGATGTCCCATATCTCAGTTGGATTGGGTAGCATAACAAAATACCAGAGCCCAGATAACACAAAACAGCAGAGATTTGTATTCTCACAGTTCTTGAGGTGTGAATTGGCAAAATGGCTAGTTCCTGGGGAGGATCTTCTACCTGTATTGATGATGACTGCCCATCTAAGGCTCTTCTGCTTTTTGTACATGGCTAGAGGAGGAAAAAACAAGAACAAAAGTCTCTTTCCTTTTCATTATAAGGACACCAAGTTTATTGTGTTAGGACTATACCTTCATGACTTCAATTATCCTTACTCTCATAAAGATCTTCTCTCCAAATTTAGTCTCAGAGAGGGTTGGGTCTTCAATGTAGGACTTTGTGAGGATTTAAATATTCAGTTCACCTTCTTAACTTCCTTCTTTAGAATCCCTACAATGAATATGGAATTTTTAAGTCTGTTGACATCACTGTAAGAAGGAACTAAGGTAGAAAGGAGAAAAAATAGAGGTGATGAATATTCAGCTTATAGAACACTTATAATTGGAGTTCTCACATACAAAAAAACCTCCCTGTATAGCTATCTTAAACAAACAAAAATGCCTTTCTTCAAAAGTATAGAACAGGAGGATAAAACAGGTCCTGGCTTTGGGGTTGTATAAGTGTGGGAGGGAGGAGGTGGGGAAAGGGCATGGGAGTGTGAATATAGTGCAAATACTGTGTACATATGTATGTAAATGGAAACATGAGACCTGTTGAAACTGTTCTAGGAATTGGGGGAAAGGGAGATAAAGGAGAATGATGGAGTGGTGAATTCAACTAAGATATATTGTAAAAACTAGAGTAAATGTCACAATTCAGCCTCAGCACAAAAACAATAAAAATAAATAAATATTCATTCCATCATAACCTGTAAATGCGAATTCATAATAACATGCTTTCAAATAACATATATTTCAGATGTGTTGGAAAATTTTGTAAGATAGATGTCAGATCACCAGGAATACCAATGCATTGAAGATTTTTGTACTTTTTCTATCTCTGCCTCCCAGCTAGACTACAAACATCGTGCAAACTTGTCTCTGAAATACTGAACTTATCAGTGCCTTTCTGTTTCACATAATGGTCAATGTTCCACATGATTTAATTCCTTCCTGCTTGTTTCTGCAAACAACTCATTGCTGTCCACATTTGCCTTCTTCTATTCCATTTACTCATGTAGTCATAAAGTGATTCTGTGTCTTTTTCTCTGCATGTTTTTTCCCCTTCAGTTGAAGCATGATTTCCTTAGCTATGCAGTGACTTTCACTGCATCAGTCCTATGAATGCTCATTTCTCTTTCTTCTCCCTTCCTTCCTTCCTTTGTTCCTTCCTTCTTTCCTTCCTTCCTTCCTTCTTTCCTTCCTTTCTTCCATTTTCTTTCTTCTTTCATTTACTTTTTGTTGTGTTAGGGATTGAACCCAGATTCTGATAATCAAGCACTGTATCACTTGAACTACATCCCCTCCTAGTCTTTTGGTTTTGTTTTGTTTCAGAGGTAGGATTTAGCTAAAGCTGTCTTGACTTCTGGATCCTCCTGCATTTTCCTCCCAAGCAACTGGGATGACAGGCACATGCCACCATTCTTGACCAAAATGCCTAGTTAGTTCCAATGAGTCTGACTATTATGAAAACTGATTTGGGAGCCAAATAAGCTAAAGTTTTATATTCTTGTTGGGAACTTTTGGGAGATAAGTTTGGATGTGTAAAATGAGGGATGGAATTTGAAAACATATAATGAGAGCATTACTCATTAAAATCAACTTTGTTGTTAAAATCCTGTACTAATTGTTTGTACATATTATCATGTCCCAAGAATAGAGTTAAAGAGCCTCCTGAATTACACTGTCTCACAATGATTCCAGTCCTGTTATTGGTTTTATAGTTTTGAGTAGATAAGAAGGCTGACACCTCACAAGGTTAAGCTCACAGTCCCTTGGTCTCTGGTCTGCAAAGTGTAGAGCTTCCTGAATCCTGACACCTTCTTAAATATTTTATACCCTTAAGAACTATGCTCTAAGTACAGGGAGAGGGATATTGAATAATGAAATAAGAACAAACTAGAAGGATTACTTTAAAATATTTTTAAAAAGCAATAAAGTTTAGAATTTTTATCAGTTCTGTCAAATTATCTTCTTTGTCTCTCAGAAGTCCTGTTAAAAACATGGGAATTGTGGAAAAGATCTCACAAGGAGTCCAAATTTTTATTCCAATTAATCTACCTACCACAATTTCTGTTTGCACAAGTGATATATTTTAAGTGAACCTGGTCTTTATTGGGATTTGGAGCTCTGTCATTGTCTGTTTACTGAAAATTTCCAGTAAAAAAATCTGAAACTTCTTTTTGGCAGGGCCACTAGTGTCTTGGTACACATCAGAGTCATGATGAGATCATGAACATATTGCTGTTCACCGACCCTCTGTTGAATAATCTTATCAGAATTTTTGAAATATGGCAAAACTGAGAATTTTTAAAAATTAAAGATTAGGTAAAAACTTAATGATATAAACTTGTGATGGGCTTATTTTGGTCTTGTGCTTCTTTTTATAGCTCAATACACTGCTTTGTACTTGACATATTATTATAAAGCAAGTGATTGCAGAAATGAGCAATGAAGAATATAGCTAACCCATTTCTCATATTAAAAGTTTTATCCTCAATTCTGATGCCTCAGTGGTTTTAGTCACCCATTTCATTTTCCCCTTGATATATAATTATAAATGCAATGCTAATATTAAATAGAAGTTAATGATATCTTACTTTTATTATTCAATATTTGAAACTAATATTGATTAAAATTAAATGGATTAATTCATGAATTTTTTTGTTGAACATTTACTACAGATTGAACATTAGAACACCTGCTGGAAATACAAAATTAAATTATATATGATCCAGATTCTTGTGTTTAATTAAAGCACAGTTCCTTTAAAGTATAGCAGAGAATAGTGGTGTGTTTATGCAGGTTATGGTTGGAATAAAATATGGGTTAGAATTAGCAGTGGATTCAAGACAGATTAAGTTTAGACAAAAATCATACAAGTAGGTACTGGAATAGTAACAATTAGTAATCCTCTTTTTACAAATCAGGATCTAAGATGTTTAATTTTATTTTTATTATGTATGGAATATATTGCAGTGGTTTACACAATAAAGTTACATAAAAGGAGTTGAGGTGAGGCAGGAAATAAAATCTTCAGAGAGCAGTTCACAGAGAAGAGGCAGGACTTTGCAATATGTAGAGGATGATGCGGAGGACAGTGACAACGAGCAAGCTGAACAACCAAGCTAGGTAAATGGATGAAATCAGTATTCAGTTTACTCATGGTGGATAGTAATGGAGAGATACTTTCTCTCCTTGATAATGCCATCACTTAAGAAACGCACATGTAAAGTAAGTTCAAACTGAAAAGCAACAATACAACAGAAGGAAGCTCATCTCAGTTTTAATAAATCAGTCAAACTGTTGATGCCACTGAAGAGGTGTCAATGAAAACTTTCTTTTTCTCTATTCAAGTTCAGAACTAATTGAGAAGCAAAAGAGGGTGTGGGAGTCTCTTACCATTTGGCATTACTTTGCACACAAAGAACAGAATACATAACCAGAAATATTTTATTAATTGAGTTCGTTGATTATCTCTGAATAAAAGTTGTAATCTTAATTTAGTAGTTCAACATTTGAATAATTAAAAGTTAAATTCCTTTGATTCTCTTGGGTTAACATCCAATATTTTTCCAATGGAGCTGTAACAGCTCCAACTTTTCATATGACAGAATCCCTAAATCCTTTGTCTCCTTATTTTTCTGCATTGTCTCTGCTTTGTTTTCCTCTACTTTTACATAGATATTTTAGTATAATCTTTCCAAAAAGCCTTACATTTCAGGTATTCTGATGTCTCATGTCCAGAATTTGGCCATTTTTCTAACTCTAATAACAAGGAGTGGAATCAATACCACTGACTGAGAGACATCACAATTAGTTCTCTGCAGCTGTTGGAGGATATCATCACTCCTGAGCTCAGTGCTGCTTTTTGTATAGCTGAAAAGTATAAAGAAAATGAAAAGTATAACGTAAACATCAAAACACTTATGAAAAAAAACTGAAATGCTGTTTATCAAGTCATCTTTTTTTCCCTGCACCCCATTTACCTCCTCATGATGGAGATTTAAATTTTTAGAATGAATGTAATATAATTAAATTATGGGTAGATCCAAATGTTGAAGTCTGCAAGTAATTTTTCATGCAAGTACAAAACTTTAATATAATTCAGCTTCAGGTTGTGATGAATTATTCCAAAATAAATGAAAACTGAAACATTATCAAAATAAATTTAACCAACTAATCACATATAATTTTTTTTTGAAGGGATTCCAAAAGAATCCCTACACAATTGAAATATTTGAGTATTTTTACTTCATGAGCAAAATTTTCCTTTGTTTTTCCTCAGGCAGTCATCTAAAACAAACATCAAATGTAAAGTACAATTTGTAATATATCATAATAAATATGTATATCTAAAATTCTGTATTTGCTACATAAGCAAGTATAGGAAAATTCCATGCACATAATAGTGTGAAGAGGCATGCTTAAATTGTTAACATTGTACCATTTTGTGACTAATTATAATACTTGACAAAGGAACATATAAGTACCTTCAGCCTTCAAGTATGAATAAAATATAAGCACCTTTTTATGTAAGCAAAGCTTCTGCACAATGTATTTAATTAAATTGGTATGTTTTAAACGGGATGTTGCAAATGTTCAGAATACCATGTGGTTAGGTCATTACCTCAGATCTGTGGTTCTTAATTATCCATATGAAGTCCAAATGAATCAGTAGTCAAGTAGTCAAATGGGGACAATTATCAAATTTACAGAAGAACATGACTCTCTGGATGGAGGTTTTTGCAAACCTCATTTGCTATTACAAAGTCAGCAGTAGAGCAATTCTACACAAATGAGAACTGAATGATGCAATATGAGCCAAATGCCATCAGTTTGGTGGATGGATGTAATATGGCACAGAGTCACACACTTTTTTCAAAGTATATTTTGGCAAATTTCTGGGTTTAGAAAATGTGGAACTTCAAATGAAAACAAATATAATTTTATTCTTAAAGACTTACTATTGGGAACTGAAACTCCTGGTACTATAGATTCCTCTAAGATACATTATTTCTTTAAGGTATAGGGAAGGAGGCAAGGTTTAGAAGGGTTGTCAATTATAAATTGTTCTGAGAAGACTGGCCTGTTTGAAGCACTGTAGACATTCACCCTGAGTGTCCCAAAGGTCCAACTGAATAATGCCCCTCTGGCTATCAGCATGTGTGCATGCATCAGGAAATCAAAGAGAAATATAGGTTTATTTTTTAAGAATTATGCTTTGCTCTTAATCAAGAGTAATGACTTTGAGCTGCACGTTTCCGTAGCAGTTATAGAGATTAGAAATATAATTGACTCACTGATGCTTTAGATGTCCACAAACATCTTATGAGTCAGTGAATTAAATGCCTAATTATAGGCAATGATAATATTTTTTCTGAGACATGTCTCAGTGGTGTTTGTGAGTATTGAGGCAAATAAGAGACCCAAGAATGGCTTCATGACTCATGTTTTAAATGCATGCCAGTTTTCTTATGGAACAGATGAACTTTTCTAAATATCCACTAGTACCAGAATCTGTTTAATATTTTTGTATACGAAGATCCCAGATAATGTCCCCATTGTTGTTATCCTTAGTGGAAAATTTATCAGAACAGAAAATAAATGTTATATTCAAATATCACACAGAACACACAACCACCAACTTCAGTATCAAGAAGAACTTGTAAGAAAGACATCCATGTGTATACACACAAACACATACATACATGCATGCACACAAACTTGTCAAGGGACAAATACATATTTGCAAAAGCAAAAATTTTGTCACTATGCAGAATAAAACTCCCTATAAAAAGGAGTTAAGATCTGAAACCTGTAAAACAATTCATATTTTTTCATGTCGGGACTAAATTTTTATCAAGTCCACATAAACTTGTATTCTTCCCCCTTTCTATCCACCTTCATTTTTATTTCTTTCCTTTTTAATTATTTCAATGTAAGGTTCAAAAATAAGAATTTAATTATGATGACACCTTCCTAGGTGCCAACCTAACCAAAGGCTGATTGTGTTTTTGTTTTCATGTGGTTTATAATTGCAGCTGCACAACTGGCCCAACCTTAGTTAAGAAACTGATTATTTCTAGAGAAAAAAGTTCAGTATAAAGCCATATAGATATATTCAGTATTAAGCATGTTTATTGACTTACTCTGTTTATAAATTTATAGCTCAAAAGAGGTATTTATTATTTTATCTCTTCCAGTATCAGATATCTAATTGGTTCATTGAATCAAATGGTTGTGATGGTGTATGAACTGAAAATGAGTTTTATTATTTGTCCTTTGAAAATGTGTTATTCTTTACTTTCTAGATAAAACAAAAATATGTCACTCAGATTTATAAGTTATTTGCTTCTGTTACATTAAGTGTTCTATGAGTGTTTGTTAGCTTTAAATAAGTCAATATGAGTCAAGAACAGGAATGCAATTCTGCCTGATGTGTTGAATACCATAAGCCCTCACGTGTCCTCTGGAGAGTTAAGGAGGGACTTGACAAAAATGCGCATAATCTAATGTACTGTTTTTCTTACACATTAGGCAGCTGTGGAGTGGAATCATTGTAGTTCTAAGTTCAGGTTAGTACTTCAGATTATTACTTTGTGAGTTTGTGTCTTAGAGTCTCTCTCTCTCAGCATTTCTTTTATTAGGCTTAACTTCCTTATATTTTGTAGACTTGGAGTTTTGCAAATCGAAGGCTCATGGCAACCTACATCAAGAAAATCTGTCATTGCCATTCTTCCAACAGAATGTGTTCAATTCATGACTGTGTGTGTGTTTTAGAAAGTTTCATAATATTTCAAACTTTGAAATTTTATCAGATTTGTTGTTGATCTGTAATCAGTATTCTCATTATTGTAATTGCTGAAGGTACCACAAATGGTACCCAGACAAGTCTGTCAACTATTTTGATAGATTTTGAATGTGTTGTGGCTGCTCCAATGGCCTCTAAATGTTCAAGTGAAAGAAACAGCTGCATGTCTCTTATTTTAAGTCAGAATATAGAAATGATGATGTTTATAGAGGAAGGCATGCTGAAAGTTGAGAATCAATTTATAGAAGAAGACATGAGAAAGTTGAGGCTTTTGCCTCAATTAGCCAAGTCATAAATACAAAGGAAAAGTTCGCAAATGAAATTAAAAGTGCTATTCTGGTGAAGACATGAATGATAGGAAATCAAATAGCTTAAATAATGATATCGTTATAATTGTAGTGATTTGGATAGAAGATCAAACAGGCTAAAACCTTCCCTTAATTTGATGCTCTAGAACAGAATATGACCTAAACTGTTGGTAATTTTATGATGGCTGAGAAGATGAGAACACTTGAGAAGAAAAGTTTGGAGTTGGTAGACAGTTGGTTCATAAGGTTTAAGAAAAGAAACTATCCCCATAGCATGACAGTGCAAGGTGAAGCAGCAAATGCTGTTGTAGACAGCATAGCAAGTCATCTGGAAGATATGGCTAAGACCATAGATGAAGGTGGGTACTTTAAGCAACAGATTTTCAATTTAGGTGAATAAGCCTTATATTAGAAGAAGATTCCATCTAGCAGTGCTTTCATGTAGATACAGAGAAGTCAAGGCCCTGCTTCAAAGTCTAACTCTCTTCTTATTGACTAAGGCAGTTGAGGTGAGAAAAATTTAAGACTCTTAAAGGTTCATATAATTGTTGGAATCTTTTAGCAATAACGGAAGTTCCACGTACTACTAATGAAGGGTACGATTTTCCCCCAAGAAGAAGAAACTGTACTTAGACTTTGTGGTTAGAATTCAAGTACATTTTCCCTACATCCATCAATCTCCAGGGCCTTCCAAGTCAATCTCTTCATACAATCTCTTTAAGTAACTTTCTCCTGATTATACTATATTATTATAAGGGGCTCATTTTAGTTCTTCCTTTCTCAGTAAATGGAGAATCATGAAGGAAATCTGGAAGTTTTTGGTAAAGTCCTCTTCTAAGCATTCTCACCCTCAATTCTTAGGTATTTCATGTAAATGGCAGATTAATTCTGGCCAAATTGCCTCCATGCAGTCCAGCACATTCTGGTTAGCTGGTTTCCAGCATGCTGTGGGATTTGGGGTACTTGCTATGAATTCAGTAGTTCTCAGTCTTTGGGATTACCTCCTAACAAGATTTGCTGCAGATATTAGCATATTTTTGTTCAACTCATTAGCACTTTATTGTTATAATGATATTCTGATATGAAATTTTCATATACTATCTAATTTTCATATTCTATCTAATTCAATTCCCATAACATTCATAAAACTGCATTATATTTTTGTAGATGATAAAACCTGAAGGTCTGAGATTTTACATTACTCATTCAAAGTTAAACCACTTAGAAGTGGCAGAGCTGAAATTAGAACCACACTTCCAATCTTTTCCATAAAAACTAAGGATATTTGACATAACATCTTTTGAATGTTTCGGATATGCAAGGAATGTTAGATTCTTTCACATTGGGTTACTTCACTTAATCTCACTACAGTGATTCAAAATTGGCATGATATTAGTTATGCTCTTTTATTTAGAAACCTGTACTGATTATTTTCTCTTTCCAAAGTCATCAGGTGTATAATTATACAAATGGGTGATATCTTTTAATGCAAAGTCTGTGTATTTTCAACTGCACAATCTTGCCTCCTGGCAATCATGTCTTGTTTACGTCACCAGATATTTTGCTTAAAGCCTTGAGCTTTTTCTGCAATTTATTATGTTTTTAAAGTGAGTAGTAGAGATTTTTATGTGTAATCCTTTCACAGGAAGCAAAATTCATTAACTTATTCACAACACTAATCAGTAATTCAGAACTCTGTAGCACAATATGGAAACAGAAATATTATAATAAATAAAATGTTTTGTTGGCCTTGATCAACTAACTCTTGTATAAGGCAAAGGGACACTAAAATAATTATAATACAGTTCTAAAAAAAAGTACAGGCTGGACAAGGTGGCTCAAATCTGTAATCCTCAGTAGGTAGATATTGAGAGGACCATGGTTTCAGGGCAGCCATGCAAACATTTCACAGAGACTAAATTTCAACCAATGATTGTATGCAGTGGCATGCACCTGTCAACCTAGCTATGTGGGGAAGTGTAAATAGGAGGATCATAGTTCACCTTGACTGAGGTATAAAGCAAGACTCTATAGCAAAAATAAGCAATACAAAAAGGTCTGATGAAATAGCTCCAGTGATCACATACCTGCCTCACAAGCCTAAGGCCCTGTGTTTTACTCCAGTACTGATCAATCAATCAATCCATCAATGAAAGTACAACTTGGAATAATTTCAACATAGCATGGAAACACTGACACGGAGCAATTATAATGAAAATGGTGATGATATTTAGGAAAAAGAGAACATACAGGGGACACTCAAAATTAATAACTGCATAAATATAAGTTTTTATTGGTACTGGTGTTTGCATTCAGGGCTTCGCTATTGTTAAGCAGGCATTCTACCACTGGATCCATACTGCCAGCCCTTAAATATGAAATTTTGAATAACTTTTGTATTTGAGGCAAGGAGTACGTACAAAGAAGTCAAGGTTAGCTGTGAATAGGAGAGAAATAAATTGTTCTGTGTCTGGTAGTTTCTTTTAATGTAGTCAACCATTTATTCTTCTGATTACTTCATTAGCATGTATTTTCTAGGTCCTTACTAGCCACTAGGGATGAAATACAACTTCAATGATGTGGTAAGTCTTGGAAAAGTTATGAATACTATGAGGACTTAGTGGGGTGAGGTGAAGATCTTCCCTATGCATGACAACTTACTGTGATGGTCCTTTAAACATTGAGTAGGGTTAGAAACATGTAGAGTTAATGATTCTAATTTTGATATCACTTAATAGACTATAATATGGTGGTTTTAGATTTACATAATGACTCAATTGTTAGTACATAAACTTCCCATATATCTCCTCTACACCATTTCTCACCCAAATGGCATTAGCTTACTATTAATATCTTGAATTAGTGTGATAGATTTGTGATAATTGATGAATCATTATTGATACTTTATAGCTAATAAAAATTTGTAGATTTCACTAGGGTGCACAGTTTGTATTATACCTCTCTAAATCATTATACAAAATATCGTGTATAAGTTTCACTGCCTAAAATTCCTGCGTTGTACCGATTCATTTCCTTCCTCTTCTCTTCTGAACTCCTCACAACTGATATTTTTCTATCTTTATATTTTTGTCTTTTCCAGACTTTCATATATTTAAAATCAAACAGTATGTAACTTTGGCATGTTGGCTTCTTTTATTTAGCCAGGTGCATGGTGATTCCTCCATGTTTCTTTTATTGCTAAATAAAGTTTCATTGTCTTGATATGTAATGATGCATTGATTCACTTACCTATTGAAGGATAACTGGCTGTTTCCAATTTTTGACAATTTTGAACAAGGCATAAGCATTCAATAGAAGGTCTTGTGCAGACAAAGTTTACAACTCATTCTGGTCAATATATGAAGTGAGATAGCAGCAAAATATGATAAAACTATGTGTACCTTTATAAGAGTCTTCCAAGCTATCTTCCTAAGGGATTATACCATTTTGTATTCCCACAAGCACTGAATAAAAGCTGATAATGTTTTGCATATTCTTAAACATTTCCTGTTGCTAGTTTTGGGGCTGTTGCCATTCTTATATACGTAGCAATATCCACACGACACTTCAATTTTCAGTTTTCCAACAATATATGATGTAAAGCATTTTTCCAAGTTTTTTGACAACTGTATGTATTCTTTGGCAAGAAGTTTTAGATTTTTGTTAGCATATATTAACTTTCCAAAATACTGTGTTTAGTTTTGATTTTTTCATACATATATGCAATGCCCTTTTCTCATATTCACAACACCCAAATATTCTTTTGTACCCCTCGCTCCTCCTACTTATCCCTCCCAAATAGTACTCTTTTTATTTTCGTGTCATTTTTTAAAAAGTCTAGATTTCACTTGTGAGAGAAAACATGCAATATTTGTCTTTCTGAGTCTCACTTATTTTTCTTAACATGGTGACCTCCAGTTCCATTTGATTTACTGCAAAGGATATAGTTCAGTTTCTGGGTGAAGATATTTAAAAGTCTCTCATTTCCACATTGCAGGTTATATATTTGTATATTATAAAAATTGTCAATGATACAGTTCATTTTTAACTACCTTATCAGAAATTTATTATTTTTTACTCTTTTTTTCCTTTCTGTAATATAATGCAGTATTTAAAGTCATAGGCTTTGAATTTTAGTAAATCTACATATATAATCTTGTCTCTACAGTTTGCTTATTTTTTATCAGTAAGTGGTACAGTGTTTCCTATTCCATGAATATTTTGAATGTTTCAGCATTGTGAGAAATCAGTGAGTATAAAGTGTCCAGTAAACTCAGGTAATATATTGGCCAATATTACCCATAATACAATCAATTAACATACACTAATCAATATTATTGTACTTAAAATAGCATTTCATTGTGAATTTAAAACTTGAAATATATTTCCATGCTATGAATAAAGTTAATTTATATATTATAGAGTAACATTTGTGTTGACTTTTCTATTCGGGAATCTCACCTGTCTACTATTAAGAGAATGGAAAGATAACATAATTGTTTTAAGATATTTGAGCTTGTGTGGTAAATACATGAATTGAATCTGACATTAATTCCATTCTATATTCTGTGACTTTAATCAGGCTAGTTAATCTATGTGAACCACATTTGATATGTTTATATTCTCATAGATAAGAAAATGCTCAGAAAGTGAAAACAATGGGGTGAAAAATAAATGCATATGAAACCAGTAAAATCTATTAGAAAGTGATAAGGAGACATGAATAACTTACCTGGGTTATAGAATTAGGTTTCTACTTAGGACTAGAGGAAAGACATTTCTCTCTTACTTTGGTACATTGGAAGAAAACAATATTCATTTTATATAATTTAAAAAGCTACAATCAGATGGTTTCTGTTATCTATGGGAAGAAAGATCCATAATCTTCCTTGTCAGAAAGAAATTATTGGATTAGAATGTTTAATTTGCGGGAAACATCCTATTCAAGTGTTCTGTGTGTGCTTGCAAACTAAACAAAAGTATGGTTGCAATTTAGATTTTCTTTTTCCAAAAATTTACAGTGAACTCCACTTGGTCCAACTTCTTGGCATTTTGGGAAGCCATCAACCACTATCATGAGGAAAAGGCTAAGGCAGGAAGAAGGGGAAAGGATTTAGATCAGGTTTGGGTGATATTGAGCTTTGGAGTGACACTGAATTTAGGACTAAGTTAACTTTTTTCTTTTTCTCTCTTTTGTATAAATTGTTTACTTATCTTTTGCAGTTGTTGTGTTAGGAATTGAACCCAGGGCATCATGAATGCTAGGTAAGCACTCTACCACTAAGCCATACCCCCAGTTCAAGTTGATCCATTTTATTCTTATTAAATAATTTTGTTTTCTTTTTTAAAGTAAATATATCTATTGAAAAAGGGTTGCAGATGTAGGATTCTAAGGAATGATGTAAAGACACATCGACATTTCCTGAGGAGTACATGAGATGGTGAAGAGGGTGTCCTGGATGCCCTTATCCATGGCTAATGTGTGCCTTCCTGATACATCCACACATTAGCTGCAGGTTTTTTGTTTGTTTGCTTTCCTGAAGAGAATAGACATACAATTTAGTCTAATCTTAATTTTCTGATTTTGAAATTCACTTGGACCACAATTTATTAGCCATATAACTGAGGGAAAATATCATAAAGTTTACATTATTATGAATAAAATATCATATTTTCTATTTCATGGATATTTTTGAATATTTGCATATACAAGATTTAACTACAAGTATTGTTACTATGTTTAAATTAGGAGTTGAAAAAAATAAAAATTTCCCTTTGTACACATAGTAGCAATGGTAGCAAGCTGATGGTTTCAATTAATGCTAACACTTTTTATACTGTCTGACTTTCTTCCTCTGTATGAATGTTCCCCTGTCAGAATGGCAAAATTCCATCTCCAATTGAATTTGAGAAAATGAACTCCCTGCACAAAGGATCAATGTGGTGCAGTGTATTTATAACTTAAGTCAATACCATATAGCAATGAAGTCCACATTTCATTAGACTGAATATTTCATAATAAATTTTGTTTTGATGTGGGTTCTTAATAGCCCATACTTCCTCTTCTAATTTTGTAAATGCTTATGCTTTTTCTAATCTACTTTTCTAAGTTAGGCATTTAATGATAATGTACATATGCATGTAACATCTATACAAGAAAGTACAGTAATGTAACTTTCATATAAAGGTAAATATAAAGAGAACTAAAATAAATAGAAATTATAATCATATGCATGCCATTTATGTATTTGTGTGACATATATTCAAATACTTTGTAGATATGTGTATATTCACATATTATATATTTATACATATGTTTTTATAAAACATATTTTATGCATGCATTATACATTTATATGTGGTCCCCAACTTACAATGGCTGAACTTAATTTTTTTCTATTTTATGAAAGCAATATGTAATTGAGCCATACCTCACATCACGTTTCGAAGTTTGTTCATTTTCCCAGAATGTGACAATCTCTTCCAATGTCAGGCAACAGTGGCTAGCTGAAGCATCTGGTGTGTTCAACAGGGAAAAGCAACTACAACCCCACAGTCTACTTTGCTGTTTAGCTATGATGTTTACTAGGTGAGGCATCTTAACTGATTAAGAAAAACTTGAAAATTTGACGAATGTCAGTGGACAAATTTCCTCAGTATACAAATAACTAAAGCTCACTCAAAGTGAAATAAATGGCTAGAGCAAGACTGAATTGATTAATAAAATTGAAAGTGTAATGAATGATATCCCTACAACTTTAGGACTAGAGGGCTATATTGGTAAAATCTAGTGAACAGTATAGAATAACTAAAACCACTCCTACTAATTGTTTCAGAACAAAAGAAAAGGAAGGAATTTTTCCTAATTTAGTTCCTGTGATCAGAATTACTTGATTCCAAAGAAACAGTCTTTATAAAAAGAAAATTGCCTAACAATATTTGTCATGGGTTATTTGAATTTTGTATATCATTTAGAATAGTATCAATGCTACAAAAATTTAAGGGAATATTTAACAACTATGAGTAAGACTGATGTATTGATCATCCACTCTATTTCTCTTTAATTTTTTATTATGATATATTTGCTGTATGAGGGAACAAGTTGTGGCAATTCCAAATAGGCTTATATTGTACATTGGTCAGATCACCCCCACTGTCTCTCCCTCAACTCCCTCTCCACCCCACTTAAAGCAATTGCAAGAGTTTTTTCTATTTCATATAACTATGTGAAGTCCATCAACCATACACCCTCACCCTAATCTTTATACACCCTCACCTTAATCTTCATTCACCCTTTCCCCTCCTCCCTCCACAAGTATCCCCCTGAACACTGTATCTAATTTACAGTCCTGCCTTTTGTTATTGAGAAGTCAATGTTCAAAGAGGCTTCTCAATGTATCCCTGCAGTAAGTATAGGACAAAATACTTCAAATATTAGCAACTTAAAAGTACAATCAAACTGCCTGTATGAGTGTCTGCATGCATGTGTGTGTGCATGTGTATCTGTGTGTGTGCATGTGTATACATGCATGTGTTTTTGTGGCCTAGTGTGGCCTCCCTGTTTTGTGTCACATTCAGGGTCTCTCTTGAGGTTGCAAAATTAAACCAGAGCTGCAGTCTTCTGAAGATTTGAGTAGTGCTATTGGATTTGACTCTAAAATAGCTCACTATCATGATTGGCAAAATGACAGTGGTTGAGTAGGGAGGCTTAGCACCTCTACTACTGGTCTTTTCCAATGGGCTTCATTGGTGTCCTTTAGGGATAAGAGCTGACTTCCTTCAGAATAAGTGATCTAGAAACTTGAGAGGAAGTCAGAGCTAATCTTTTCCTGACCTCAACTCAGAAATCAAATATCATTTTAGTAACATTATCTTTATTTGTATAATTTTCAAAACCCAGTACACCTTCAAGGAGAGGGGGAATTACACTCATCTTTTTAAGGGAGGCATGTCTAATAATTTGTAGGCACTGCATCCTACACATTTGAAACACTTTGAGAAAAATTAAAGAAAATTCAATTATATTAGGACACACAGCATGGATACAGACTTAAAGATTTGTTATTATATAATAGTTATCCCCAATATATATAAAATAAATTAAATCAAAATGAAAATTCTGGTAGGTTGCTAGTGTATGCGTACGTGTGTGTGTGTGTGTGTGGTATATTTTTCAGGATTTGACAATTAGATTCTAAAATTTGTATTGAATATCAGTACTTAATGATGATCTATAAGAATAAACACTTTGCTGCTATTGGTATAAACATAAGCTTATAGATAGAAAAATGAAACTGAATGATCAGTCCAAAAACAGGGCAACATATACATGGTGTTCAAGGTTGGTTGCAATCCCTCTCAAAATGATGTTGACATTTTAATCCTCAAATACTTTTGAATGAATGTATTTCTTCAATACATTCATTTCAATAAGAAATGAATCTATTTCTCATTTGGAAATAGAGGCTTTGCAGACAAAAAAGTTAAAATGAGATCCTAATCCAACATGACTGTATTCTTAAATGTAGAGGAAACTTAGACCCAGAGGGAGACATCATAGAAAGAAGACAAGAAGGGATTGATAGAATGTCACCTGTAAACCAAGTAATGCCTGCAGCTACCAGAAGCCAGCAGAGAGACATGGACTAGAATCTCCCTCATAAATTTCAAGAAAGAAGCCAATCTCATGATACTTTGATTTCAGACTTCTACCTTCCAGAATTTTGAGGCTATACATTTCTGTTGATTAAGTCACCCAGCTTATAAAAATTTGTTATGGTAGCCCTGTAACATTAGTATAATGGCAAGTTAATTTATCAAGGTATTTCAAAGGGGAAATGATATAGTCATTTTAACAAATGATATGGGAATAACCAGATAATCTCCATACAATCAAAGTGGATCAACAACTTAAACATGAAAAATAAACATACAAAAATCCTGGAATTCCAGTGGGTTATATTGTTATGAATTTGGTATAAGAAATAATTTATTATGAAATAAGATTAAAAAGTCTAAAAAGTGAATGAAACTCCATTAAAAATTAATACTGATGTTTGAAGGCTAAATATGGGGAAATGATAAAACAGACAGAATTTGGAAAACATATGATATCAATATACCTTAGAAAAGATCTGTATCCAGATAATATTAAAATAAACAAATAAACAAAACTATCACAACTTATAAGAAGACAAACAAAATTAAAGCCATACAAATTTTAGTGACTGTTGTACCTAATTAACAATTAGATTAAAGCCAACAAAAAAGACAAGTATATCTAGAGAAAGACGACGTACACAGGATCAGCACTGGGAGGGTCATGTCTCCTCACTCAAGATAAAGTTCCGGGAAGTTTCTAACCACCTGCTAAAGGCTGAGGGGAGGGAGGAAGTACAAACCTTCGGTGCTTTAGACACAGAACAGGTCTGCACTGACATTCTGACTTATGTCAACAATAAAACATGATTAATAACTTAATCTACCTAGTGAAAGCCATAAAATTTTATTTCTTTTATGATATAGGTAAAAAATTGTTGGAACATGAGTAAGGGAAAATAAAATAGAATAAAATAATAAATACACTCTCGATCTAGGAAAGGGGAATGAAATCTTCCTGAGCCCTGTCCATTAGAGATCACCATTGCCCTCTGACTCAGTGTTTTTATTGTATTCCATCTTTTAGGGATTCAACAAACAGCTCTTGGGTGGCATGTATGGAATTTTAAAAATTTGAATGGAAATTTTAGCAAACAGCTTCATAAGCTCTTTGTCATATGAACCATAATTTGAAATGTCTGACTGGTATATTATCATGAGAAATTAATTATACGCAAAGCATTTTCTTTATCATTGTTTTATGAACAACTTAGAATATTAAATTCTATTGAAGAAAATGTTAATTATTGAAATAAGTTTAGCAAAACTGTTCTCAGAATGACATTGAAATATAATATCTGTTAATGATCTTAATTAATTTTCTTTTTGTTACAAATTTAATTTTTGAATTGTCTCAAATGACCTGTTAGTGTGTCACAGTATTGCTTTATTCATAAATACACTTTAAAAGTTGCATTAGAAATCTTAAAATAAATTTCTATATATTGACAATGAGTTCAATGGAAATACCAATACAGAAACGTACTCAGGTGACTCTAGCTGTTAATTACAATAGATTGTTAACTTGAGACACTGTCGTAAAAGGAATGAAACAGAGCAACAATTAAATATAATGTGAATTAAGACCAAATCAATCTCAGTTCATGAGAAATTTTACAAAGCTTTAGACTCATTTTTCAGATTATTGAGTAAAGTTAAATTTACTCTCACTATTGGCTGATATTATGGTATGTTATTTCATCAATTTCAGTTATATCTTGAAACAGGGTAAAGAAATATTAGTAGATGGAAACTTCATAGGTAGTATGGTGTTTTTTGTTGTTTTTTTGCTGAACTTGGGACCTTTCACTTTGTAGGAAACTGCTCTACCATTTGAGCCACACATCCAGCCCAGTATTGAGAAATTTAATCCCTCCCTGAAGGTTTAATTAGATGACATTATGTAGTTTTTCATTTACTTTTACAGATGTTATTGGTCATTCATGAATCATGAGGGAATTTTTTTCTTCGGTTATATGGAATTATTTTGTGGAAAACTATTATATAATTTGAGAAGGTATAGAAAAACAGAGTATATAGATAAATATGCATACAAGGAAAATGTGATAATTATTAAGTTTAGCTGAAGAATATATATATGTTCACTATACTAGTATCCAATCTTTTATGAAAATTTTCATATTAAAAATTTGTGAAATTTTCAACCCAGAAGATTTTTAAAAACACATACTGAACTGCTTTCTGTGATTGGTGTCCTTGAGATGGTTAACCTGAGATGTCTTTAGTTTACTAAAAATCTTGTATTTTCATATTTTAGGTTAAGTTTCTAAAGTATATATTTGCAATATTCCTCCAAAGAGCCTTTCTAATTTGCTGAAATTCTGATAGTCATACATCTAAAGATAGACATTTATATTATATTTTATATATCTATATTATATAATATATTTTAATATTCTATATTAGTCCCTGAACATATCTTTTGCAAAATAGACATATATATGTACATGAACTCACACATGTTAAAAATCAAGCTAATCTAAAATGTTGAATGATAAAGAAGGATTAAATAGTACAGCTATTTTAAATTTAATGAAAGAAATGGCATTTTAAAAGCTTGAAAACGATAGAGCTCTCTGCTGAAACCTTTCGCAAAGTCATGAATCACTGTCCCTCCATAGGGTTATTAAAATTTGAAAAGGGGAGATAGTTTTGCTGCCAATCTGCAAACAAGGATGAAACATTGTGGCTTTGACATCTGGACTTTCAATCAGGTGAATGGAAGACCTACCCCATGTTGATAGCCCACTTATTTATATTTAATTCAAAATTACTATTTCTGTCATCTCAAATTTGAGAGAAAGCAGCAATCTGGTGTCAAACATGCTTAATGTGAACAAGATTGTCACATAAAGGCCAGGGCCTCATGTGTCAGGCTTAAAATAAGAGTCTAACTTCTGGAACCATCATTCATGATTACATGTCCACTAACAATGTTTTCTTTTTTTTTTGGAATTTGCAATGGTAAATAATTTTTAAAAATTATTGTTTATGATTTATATTTTATCATTGCATACATTTTAAGATGCCTTATCATATTGATCATTTTTATAGATAGAATCATATATAGCACAAAGGTATGCACATAAGCATAAATGAATATGTATGTGTGTATATACATATGTATATGTATAAATATATACAACCAAATGTATATTTGTATAGGTTTAGATATGCTAATTAAATGTGACATATCCACATTTTAAATATATGTAAATATGTTTGTATTCACACACATGTGTATTTGTGTATGTTTATGCATGTCGGTGATTTATCATTACTTCATCATGTTTCTATACAAGCAAACACATTCAAATTTTTAAAACAGGGAATTTAAAAAAGGGCAGTGTTTATTAAGGTAATTTTGTACTAAGGCATCAGAGAGTAACTCAGAGATAAGCAATAGAAGTGGGTTAGCTCAGTGGTGGGGTATTTCCCTAGCCTGAGGGATACTTTTTAATCTCATGTTGCATGAGAAATAAAAATAAAGCAACAACAGAAGGAAGTAAAGGAGGTGAATATAGTTGATGTACTTTCTATACAAGAATGACTATAGAGCATTTAAACCTGTGGAACTCACCATAAGAAGGGGACTAAGGTAGAAAGCAGAAAAATGGAGGGATGAACAAATTTGGGATGTAATACATACATACATATATATATATATATATATATATATATATATATGTATGGAAATGTCATAATGAAACTCCCTATATAGCTATCTTAAACAAACAGTAATGTCTTTTTTCCAAGCATGAAGAACAGGAAAGCAAACAGGTCCTGTTGAAGCTGGTACAAAGTGAGAGAGGGAAGGACATAAAGAAAAGGTATAGGAGGTTGAATATGGTGGAAATATTTTGTACTCATGTTTGAAAATGGAGCAATGAGACATGTTGCAACTATTCCAACAAGAGGGTAGGGGGAACAAAAGGGAATGGTGGAGAGGTTAAATCTAACTAATATATATTGTGAGCACTTTTGTGAATGTTACAATATTCACCTCCATACAATAATATGCTAATAAAAACAATAACAATAGCAGCAATAACCAAAATACCCAGATATTGGCCACATTAGAAAACTACTAAAGTCTCATTATTCATACACTTGAAGCTACAAGGAAACAATTTGTTCTCTTTTTAATTTCAACATAAATTATGTATTGTATATTAATGTATTTGAACAGAAAAGTTTCATAGAGTACAATAAACAAATGTTGAGACAGCAAAGTGTTCTACGAAGGTGGGATATTTGGAGGTAGGGAAGACTATAATCAGCCTGAAAGTACATCTGGAAGTCATTCATTGGCTTGCTATTAATTTACATGATTTTCATTGGTTTGCTATTAATTTACATGACTGAGACGTCCAAGTTGAGCAGAGAACTAAAGTGGGTTTGGAGCTATTTTTTATTCATTTATTTATTTTTTGCTCTTTGGGATCATTTGAAGATATCTTTAAATTCTTATGGGAGTTATAGACATAAAATAATATCTATGCTATAAAGGAAATAAGAAATTAGTTTATTCTGAGATAAATATGAATAACCATTGCCTAAGAACACAGAATAAAATTACCCTGAATGACATGTTCTTCCTTGGAAGAAGTTACATGAACTTCTACAGCACAGAACAAAGGAGGTCATAAATTAATATATTTACCAAACACATTACTGTGGTCATAAATGGAGGGATCATTTCTGTAAGTCTCAGATGATACATTTTAGCATTCTTTGCTTTAGCGTTGGTGGAGGCAAGAGGTCTTCTAAGATTACTGATACACCCAAAGAATTTTACCTAATAGTCACAACAATGTTAGGTCAGATATAGAGGCTGAAAGTAAATGTCTATTAAAAGGCAGGATATCTTGGCTCTCAACCTGAAACATTGCTTCTTTCCATAGTAACTATATTATACTCAGCCATGGTAAAACAGTGTGCAGGATCTTTCATATCGATGTGGCTTCTTCAGGGAACATCAACTTCCTAGGGACAGCATAGAACATCTGGATACTGGCAGAAGCTTGTATCTTCCCGCCTTTTCATAGAAACTATTTGTTGTTTCCAAGAGTGATATGCTGCAGGAAGTAGTTTGATACTGGAACCCAAGGGCCAGTGGCTATTGTGGAAGCTGGGTGGGGCCAAAGCCAAAACTCAGTTGAAGCCAGTTCAGAGAGTGTGTGGGAGGGTGGTGTGAGTGTTGTGTCCACCATGTGAAACATGCACAAACCTGGACATTAGGTAAAATAGTGAAAACAGGTTTAATTCAGTAACCATTAACCAGACAGTAAGAAAGTACCAGAAGGTACTTTCTAATTTGCACAAAGGTGACTTAAAGGTAGAAAAGTGAGTAGAGAAGAGGAATGATTCAGGTTTCAAAAAGAGTCAGGGAAGTGAAAAACTATAAAAGGTTGGTCTGTGCAAATGCAATTAGACATGCAGTGCCTAGCTGTTAATTATCAGTTAGTACTCTATTTCCCCACCTATACAGGATATACGATCTTTTCTTCTTGATGATTACATTTCAAAAGACTGGCTTTCAGGTCCTTGAGAAAGACACTTCTGAGATTTAGAAGGCGCTCATAAATCCCCAAAAGGAAAAAGAAACATTTAAAGTTTTCAGCCCGTTTCAGTAAATGTTCTAAGAAAGGAAGGTCAGGGGCCTATGCCACATGTTATCTAGAAAAAAAAAAGTGGTGTATTCTTTTGATGGCCCTGTGGTTTATTAGACAGAAACTCAAAAAGGGTAATCTCAGGAACACAGCCCAAGTCTGACAAAAGCCTTGTGAATATTTGGTTAAGTCTACTAGAGCAGAGGTTTGGATGCAATAATTTTACCTGTGTGATGTCAGCTTCTCTGCATGAGTAGCTAGCTATGTAGTGCATAACATGAACTCCATATGTGTGAGTCCAGTGTTAACTGACTACAGTCATGAAAGTAACATTGAAGAACTGCCATGATGGTGAATTCAGTACTTAAAAAGATGGGAAGCAGGTACCAGTGGCTCATGTCAGCAATCCTACCTACTTGGGAGACTGAGATCGGAGGAACATGGTCCAAGGCCAGCAAGTGCCATAATAGCTGTTGAAAACAGTGATGGAAGTCACTCTATTCATCTACTTTCCTTTAGATTCATGAGATTATCTGCCACAGTGGTTGTCCTGTGATGACCATTCACAGGGCTACAGATGCCCTCACATTGAACATGGAGTGAATCAGTTCACTGTTTAGAACCTAAAACTCAATTACCAATCTTCTGCACTCCCTTGTTAAAAAGCCTTTGACATAGAACACAGTATTGTTAACCACCACCAGCGTGGAAAAGTAGTTCATATACTATGAATTATCAATTTTCACTCACAAAACAGACAATCAGGTACGTCACTTGAAGTTTAAAGAGATTTGAAAAGAAATACAAAATAGTGTCTCTTTTTAATAGGTCATTTAAAAATGTATAGTTAATTTTCACAATCATATTGCCTATGTTTATAGGATACTTATTATTGTGTGTTAGTAAACAAGTATTTTGTAAAAAAAAAAGAAATATCATATATACTTTCTAAGAACATAAATATGGCCAGTCAGGAAGACTGGTTATCTGAGTTTTGCACTTTTCTGCTGATAATTATTAATTAACTTATTCTATCTTTGATTTCACTCAATTTGTCCCTTGAAACTATTCCTTCTCAGAATTTCCATTTTTCTGTTTGTTCCCTGTTTTCTGTCATTTCTATTTTGCACCTCACTTAGGGAATAGGGCATACTTCCAGGAGCATCTTTCTGTTTAGCTTCCCAAACAGCACACTCCCCCAACATTTTGGTCTCAAGATTATTTTATATCCATGACTATCCAACATGTGTAATTTTGTCCCAATCTAAGGGAATACTTGGCAATATCTGGAGTTATCTTTCCTTGTCATCAACATTGGAGATGCTACACCAATGTAGTGGCAGAGGCCAGGAATTCAACTAGGTCCTAGAGTGCACAGGACCACCTCCAGCAATGAAATTTCTGACTCAAAGTGTCAGTATTTTCTTTTCTATACCAGATATGACTGGGATTAAATTTCTCATCTATTCAGTAAAATGTGGCTCTTGGATTAAAATAAACTAGATATGAAGAAATTTAAAAATAATTTTCTCTTTATCCCTATCTAGGTTTGTGGCTATAAAAAGCATTCTTGATACTCTATCTATGAAACCTTTATTTAATAGCTGTTGATGTACCTTTCCTCTGCATGGAAAGGGTTTTCTTTGACACTAAATTACCTATAAGCATCACAAACTTGTCACTAAGGCATGTTAACAGTAAGGATTTCTAATTAACTAACTGGTTCGCATAAAAATCATTTATAGGGACAGAAATTAGTTAATCCAAGAAAGCATGAATCATTTCTGGGAGCTGAGTCTGAATTAGCATCGAGTGGTGATTCAAAGCTCAAATTATATGCATTACCCAAAGATAGAGAAATGCTTGACATTTGAAGGTCATATAAATGAGAGTCTTCAAAAGATTGAGACTGTTTTACATCTATTCATGCAAGATTGAAAGTACTGCATATTTCTTCTGTAGAGGTCTAACATTTAAAGCATAGTGGAGATTGTTGTGTATTCAACTGCTTATTATTTGTGACTATTTCTTGCTTCATTACCTTTCTTTAAAAAGAGGTAATAAATGCAAAATCTTCTGTCAAAACCCAATCCGCATTCTTTCATTACTCATACCTGATTTCAGCATAAATGTCATGCACTATGTAATGTGAATTTTTCAACAGAGCTGAAGGCAGACTTTTTAAAGTCACAGAAAATATGCCTACCTGCATTTCTTCTTAAAATCTCTCATCCTCTGTCTTTTTGCTCTTTGAACATGATGCAATGCATTCTGTAAAAACTATCTGATATATGCATGGTAGTATACAAAGAAATTGTAAGAAAATAGTGGGGAATTTTGATAAATATCAAATCAAAACATGTTACACAGCAATATGACTTTTATTTAGAAACTTCCAACATAGGGACTATGGTCGCAACAATAACTCAATAGATTTTCTCATCAGATCCAAAAGTGCTTGTATATACATTGTGAGTTCAATAATGGACTATAATGAATTCTTCCAAAACAGCCAGTGTTGTAATGTTTGCACATCTTTATGAGAAATTTGTTTTTAAGAAGGAAATTGGAATTCAATATTTAAGACATTTGAAAGGAGAAAGTCAATAAAGTGGTGAAGATGAGATAGGGTGGTAAGATGAAAGTAGTAACCCTAAGAATTAGTAGGTTGAGTTTGTGTGGTACTGCATAACAACTCATTATTAAGGGGGTTTTAAAGATTATTATTCTATCTTATTGAAAGCATTCAGAAACCATTTTTTGTAAAAAAAGTTTTTAACTAATTTTTCTTATATGTCTGTGTCTTCCATTTCTCAAAATTGAAATGAAACACTGTGAAGTTTTTGCTCTGGCTCAGCAGTTCTGTGACTGGTAAATGGTCTGCTTGAAAAATGCCAAAGACATTCTCAAGACTAGTTTAGTGGGAGAGTAGTACCCAGCCCTTGCCAGTGACAAGTGCAGGGTTGCCAAGAGGGCATCTCTCACCATCTTTGTATAGGTACAAAACCCAAGAAAGCAGGTCTGAGCAGAATTTATTAACTAATAAAAAGTGGATAACGGCAGGAAGTCTCAAATGTCAGCCAAGATTGTTCACCCTAGCAGACACATGACTGTAGGACATTTATAAATAAAATGCAAGTTTGGTCATGTTAGAAGTATAGAAATTACAAAATAAAAGGCCATAGATGTTCACAGAAGTTTGATGTGTATCTGAGATTCATAGATGAACATGAGATTTTTTCAGACAGGTAAATTGTCTGGTTACTAAATTAAGCAAAATCCGAATTTTGAAGGAACCAAAAGTATTTCGTGTCTTTTAATATATTATGATTAAGAAAGACTTCTTGGCTTTTCCTAAAATTGTGCAACTAGTAAATTCCTGAGTTTAGGATGTATGGGAAATAACATACAAATAGGAACACAAAATTTAAAACTCAAAAAGAAAAGAACCATGAAAATTATCTTATGGTCCTACAAATACTCAGCCTTTGCATGAGTAATATTTGGGAACATAGCTTGATTGTCCTATTTTATGAGATTTAAACTGAATGCATTTTATACACTTACTACATTTTGGATAAAAATCTAGCATTCCTTTATTGTACGTATCGTACTTGAGCTCACTGATATTAAAACATGGTAACCATTTTTTCCTTCTCTTTTTTTTTTCTTTTATTATTCATATGTGCATACAAGGCTTGGTTCATTTCTCCCCCCTGCCCCCACCCCTTCCCTTACCACCCACTCCAGCCCCCTCCCTCTCCCTCCTACCCCCTCAATACCCAGCAGAAACTATTTTGCCCTTATCTCTAATTTTGTTGTAGAGAGAGTATAAGCAATAATAGGAAGGAACAAGGGGTTTTGCTGGTTGAGATAAGGATAGCTATACAGGGCATTGACTCACATTGATTTCCTGTGCGTGGGTGTTACCTTCTAGGTTAATTCTTTTTGATCTAACCTTTTCTCTAGTTCCTGGTCCCCTTTTCCTATTGGCCTCAGTTGCTTTAAGGTATCTGCTTTAGTTTCTCTGCATTAAGGGCAACAAATGCTAGCTAGTTTTTTAAGTGTCTTACCTATCCTCACCCCTTCCTTGTGTGCTCTCGCTTTTATCATGTGCTCATAGTCCAATCCCCTTGTTGTGTTTGCCCTTGATCTAATGTCCACATATGAGGGAGAACATAGGATTTTTGGTCTTTTGGGCCAGGCTAACCTCACTCAGAATGATGTTCTCCAATTCCATCCATTTACCAGTGAATGATAACATTTCGTTCTTCTTCATGGCTGCATAAAATTCCATTGTGTATAGATACCACATTTTCTTAATCCATTCGTCAGTGCTGGGGCATCTTGGCTGTTTCCATAACTTGGCTATTGTGAATAGTGCCGCAATAAACATGGAGGTGCAGATGCCTCTGGAGTAACATGTAATCTTTATGCTCATATTTCTCATGATTTTGATCATTGAGTCTTATTCATAAAGTAAGTCTATGATCCACAGTACATGTAGGCATATTTCTACTCTCATTTTCTATGTATCTATGCAAAATGAGACTGTTCAGAGCTTTACAAATAGTGCCCCATCAAACCAACTGTAAAACTAAACACTTTTATCTGTATCCTTCGTTCATGATATTTGTCTATACTAATAGCCACAAGATCAACATATCTATGAAATCCAATTCCTTTTCATTATTTTTATCCTTAATCACCTTGAGCTTTTGTACAAATCACAATTGACGCCTGGTAAGATGATGGGAAAAGCATCTTCAATACATTTCTCATACATTAGTGAAGGAAATAAAGTGATAATCCAATCTAATCGTGACTCGGGGCACATGATTTTGAATGAAGTGTTTCTTCCTAAAAATATTGTTTACTTTGACTTTTATTTAAATTTCTCAAAAATTTAGTGTTCATATATATTATTTTATTTTGAGTCTAAGAACTATAAGTGACATTTGATGATATAAAGTTTATTTTGCTTAACAGAATTAATTGCTTAAACACCTTTAAATATTTTCAATTACATTTACACATTTAATGAAAAACACATATATTAAACTTTTAATGAAGTTTCTCTAAAACATTCATGATGGTTTATAAAACACATTTCTAGATGAATTCATTAATTCATATAATCCTAATAAATTATATTTTTAACGATCATTATTCATAACTTATTTTAAATGACACAATTTTTAGAAATTTAGTTTAACTTTGCTTTAAAAATAATGATTTATACTTACATATTTTTTTGATTACATATTGAGACAGAGTCTTGCTATATAGCCAGCCCATGATGGCCTAAAACTGACTGGTCTCAAACTTCTGATCTTCCTGACTCAGTCTCACAAGTGCTGGCATTACAGATATGTATCACTACGTCCTGCCACAATTTATGTATTTTTAAATGATAATTATGCTCACTTTGTGCATTCTTATACATTAAAAATGCAAGCAACTTCTGCTTACCGTCAGTAATCGAGTACTAAAAATATCAGATGTTTCATGTGAAAACAATAACAAGAGCTCATTTCTGTTTATTTTGGTTGGTCAAATGCATCATACATGTCAATGAATGCAAATCTACTACTGATATACAGCATGAAATGTAAACATAATTCAACAAAATGTCTACATCTAAGTTAGAAACTTGCATATTAGGACATAAAATGTTTAAAACAATACTTATTTTCCTAAGAATATTTTAATTTGGTTGTTATAAATACATGTTGTACTTTATATAAATGTAGCATGTATGTTGTTTAATGCTCTTGTCCCAATCATTATATTTTCAATATGGCTTAGCAAATTACATAAAATAAAAAGTAAATGTGTTAAACATTTTCCACACTCAAAAATTTCTAATTAATGACCAAATGAGTTTTCAGAGTGACTGTCACTCACCAAGTGACTGAGGAATGAAAGAATCAAGGAATGGTAGAAAGGGAGGGAGAAACATTGAGGCAGCCATAGTCACAGTAGCTGGATAAATGATAAAGGAGAGGTGGTAATTTTAGACAAATTGTCAGACTCAGAATTATTGGTAGGTACATGAAATCATTAGACTCCAACCACTCTAATTAGTCACTTTAACAGAAAAAGTAATGAATGCAGAAAAGCATTTGACAAAATTTAGTGCTAATTCTTGTAATAACCTTGACTGCAGCCATATAGACTGTTGACTCAATTCCAAATTCAAAAGTTTTTATCTACAAATGATAGTGATATTAAATAACCTTCTGATGAAGAAGTACAGCATCTTCTTTGCAAGATTTTGAGAAATGATTCTCAACTCTAGTTGCTGGGTAGTAAATGGTATAGAATTTTAAAAATTACATATGTCAATGCTTTCTCAAATAAAACAAATGAGAATGTTTGAGAGACAGTTATTCTGTGAGATCCCTTACTTTGGTATTGACTGATATTTTGTTACGATTATCATGATGAGTTTGTGTAATGTTACACTGTCATTCAATTTGAATGTAGGCTTATTCTTCTTAACCCAGGATCTGTGCTTAGTCATACTTTACAGATTCCACACCCACCCCAAGGTACTCATCATGGTTGATGCAGATATTTGCTGTATGCTACCATCTTCCACCTCCCTCTGGGGCATACCTGTATATATAAGTAGCCTACATGACTCATCCCACTGTACCCCACTGCTAGTATGAACTACTCAGATATGCTAGAGTTATCGCTTTTCTGTTTCAGAGTGGCCTCACAGAATATATTCCTATTTGATATGAGCACAAAAAGTTAGACCACCCAGTGGGAAATCCACCCAAACAATGCCTTATAAAGTCTTCAACTCACAGGTCTTCAATTCTCTCTATTTTGCTTCCCCCTACTGGTTGAGTGTGTAGGTCCTGAATTTGTCCCTCTTTCCTGTTGACCCCCAAAGGATGCTGCCTTCTTCTGTCTGGGTTCTGTGAGTTATAAACTGCTTTTGTTATTTAAGGTGTTTTTTTGAGTTACCTTCCCTCTATCTCACGTGACTTAGATATCTGAACTTAATTTTCCTAACCTCTTTTCTGTTGGTCAAGACTTCCCTAGAGGGTGGAACTTTAGACAGGAATAAATGTGACATATGTCAGACAAGAGCAAAAGGATGTTTCTCAAACTTTCCCAAAAGTTTCCAATGAGAAATACAACTTGTCACAGGTTGATAATTTAGACTTTTGGACGTCTACCAGTGTCTACAAGTTATCTTCTGAAAGGCATACTGTAAATATCCATGGCCCAAACCCCTGGAACCCTGTCAGAGTAGTGTTAGAATTTATAGCCACTCTCCAGATAGAAATCTCAAGACAAAATTAGAGAGAAATTACATCTATGTTCATATTGTTCTTATTGGGCAGAATTGTAAAAGAAATGTTGCTAAAAATCCCCTTCCGTTTTACCAAGTATCAAGCAATATTGTTTGTCCTAATAATAATTATAAATTTAAACCTGTTAAAGATTGTTTCTGCCATGTATGGTTAAATGGAATCTATCCAATCTCCCCTCATGTATGACTTGACCAGTTTATTTATCTTCTAACATCTCAATGTACTGCTCTGACTTCCCAATCTCAGGGTTGGCTTCCACCCACTGTATGGCCTTGGATACTCCCTGCATGGAGTCAACCACATAAAGAACTCTCTTCACTCAGCTTTCACTCTGAACTTCTAATAGGCTATGGAGTTCTTCACCTTTTCCCTTTATGCAAAGCCTACTACCTTTCTCAGACACAAGTAGTTTTGCAGTAAACTGATTCATAAAGGAAAGAAGTGGAAACAGAGAAGTTGATAGAGATCATTTTTCTCTCTTCAAAGTGATTCTGAATTTTCAGAGAGGTAGCGAGTGATTATATCTGTCTATAAGAAGGAAGCACTGTTTAATCAAAACAGTGGTGACATATATACTCATTAGCTCTTCTTTATTATTTATATTTATTTGATTTTATGGATATGTTTGTAAGTTAGTTTTTGCTAAACAGTATGTTTTATTGGCAATTATTCATTTGATTAATTATATGTGCTATCTATACTGATGGAAACTCCTAGAATCCAGGATCAAGAGTAAAATGTTTAGTTAAGGGGATGAGCATATAACTTTATGTCAATAATGTTGACCATGGGAAACAGGAATAAGAAGAGGAATATAATTTAATAATGGCCTCAGGAAGTAAAAGCATGCAGACAAAAAGATGATTTTTTAAAAAAATTAAGGAAAACATTCTATAGAAGCACTAATAAGATCAAGACAAATGTGAAGTGGGGGAAGAAAGAGAGAGAAGAAGAGATGGAAAGGGAGAAAGAAACAGGGAAAAAGAGAGAGGCAAAGACAAAAACAGAAAACAGACTCATACTTCTAGCTTTTAATCTCAATACAGTTTATAGATTCCTGACCATCAATTCCTCCTAGAAAAGCAATACTGTTTAAAATATCTTTTAGATATATCATAAATTTAATGAATCTAGTTTGTCTTGATTTCATAATACAAAGCAAGAGTGAAGACATATTACATTTCATATTTAAGAAACACTAATGATTTTAATTCCTTTTTTCTGGTGAATTGATTTGTCACAAAGATGATGCTTTCATTTAAAAATTCTCGATTAGTTTTTGCTTTCCTGTCAAGAGTAGACAAGAGGATTGTTGACTCTAGAGATATATTATTATTTGTTTCCAAAACTCATTTCTGTATTACAAATACACTGTGAACAAATCATGTTAATATCATTTAAATTTGAAGGAATTTTAAGTTATTCTTATATGCTTGAGACAGTGGGAGTTTTTCTGGCTGGTGATATGTTTGATTTCTTTTTAATTTGTGGTGCAGAATCTGTTGTATCTATACTCTAAAAGTTACATTCTTATGTAGCTAAAATTTTCCTAGAAGTTTGCAACAACAACACCAAGATAGACATCTTTGACTGATTTTTAATGGCACCAACATTCATGTAATAGTGTTTCTTTTTCTTTAGAATCTAACTCTACTTTCATAAATACTGTTTATTAAGGTTACTTTTGATTATGGTTACATTTTCTTTTCAGTGATAATGGAAACAAGATACATAACCCTATAATTTAATGTAGCAGTCATTACTATAATCATTCTGTAAAATGAACACCCTCCCTAAATCACTTACTTTAAATGGTAGTCATTTCCTTTCCTTCATTCATCTACATACGAAATATCATATCAGTTCATTTTCTCTTTGTAACCACAAAATGCTGTAGCTACTTGTCTCTAAATAAAAACCGGTTTCTTTTGACTCATGATTCTGAGGGGCAATGCCAAGGGGCCACATCTGGTGATGACCTTCTGGCTGTTAAAATCCTGAGGCAGCACAGGTCATCAAATATCAAGAGACAAGGAGTGCTCTACCTCAAAACAGCAGTTTGGTTAATTTTCCATCTCATTCCCATATCCCAATGGTGATTAAATTCCTGCACACAAAGTTGTGGAGCAAACACTCTAATCACATCCAAACTGCAGCAGTTGATTTCAGTCAAAATGACTGAGATTGTCCCCGATCTCTAGGACACATGTAGATGTCCTTTACATAACTCTCATCTTCTTTGGACAGACAGGCTAACACTGCATGTGTTTTTCACTGCTGTAGCAAAAGTAGAATCGAAAGAGAAACTCACACTTCACAAGTATATTTAATGTCTTTTGTTTATGATAAATGTTAATATCCTATTATTCAAAGCTAGACATGTGAGTCCCAAATCTGCCTGTCAGGAAAGTGTTCTCCACGTTTACTAGAAGGAACTGCAAAATTGCATGCTAATAAGTATGAATACAGGGAAAGGTGAAATACTGGTGTTGAGAATTCCAGTGGTCACAATTTCCATGTATTTTTATATTAGGTGTGTTTTTTAAATTTTAACATACAAAATTGAGGCAATTTTCCCTTTTCTTTTTTCCTTTCTATACCCAACTACTTCTTAAGCCACTTGTAGCAAGAGACCTGTCTAGTCCCAGAATCAGTGAAATCTTACATTCAAGCAATCAATAGTTTTTACACTATTTATAGTGTCTGAAAATAACATACTATTTTCTTGAGTGTTGCTCATATTGAACAACCAGTAGTCAACTGACTCGTTTTTCATGTTGAGAGTTAAGCAAGAACAGTCTTTCCAGTGTTACCTCTTCTGACATGCTTAATGTATGCTTAATTATGGAAGGACAACTTGAGACCTAGGTATAAGTCCAAGGAGGAAGGCATTTGTACTTGAGAAAGAATTAATCACCCAACTTTTCTACCAATAAAGCAAACCAATACGCAATCATATTGGTAACAATAACTACATATTTATTTCGTATGTACATTCAGCTGTATTTTGAAGGAAAGACCTGTTAAACCATGTAAAGTCTAATTTTCTCTATTGGTAATACTAGCTGTTAGCTACCTTTGTAAAGCACTTAAAGCTTTTATATTGTGATTGTCATTGCGTACAATTTACTTTGTTTGAATCACAGATCAGGAGTGATTTTATAAAGGTGTCACTTCTCTCTCAGTGACTAGGATGAAGAGTAAAGAATGGTGATAATCCCCCATTTTGTAAAAAATATTAAAAACATGAGTTTGGTCTTGAATTCTGCAAAATTGCTAACTAACTCCTTTTGTAATATTGAAAAATAAAACTATGAAAACATTAGAATTTTATAGTGTTCATCAGATTAGCTGTTCTACTCTCTCTGAAGCAAACTGAAGAATGACTTTAGCACTGTGATTAACATAAACATTTTATTGAATAACATTTGATACCAAACCAAAATTGCTCCTCAGCATCACAGTACATTAAGTTTGTATGTGCAAATCACTCAGCTGGTGTTACAATAGTCTCTGTGGAACATGCTATGGACGTAACAAAATCATAAAAATTCATAATCTCAAAATATTGTGCTCAAATCAAGCAGCTAGCAAGTAGCATAAACTTTCAGAGATTCACATTTTTTCAAAACATATATACCAAAAACTTTAACTGAAATATTAATTTTCCGTTGATAATGTTGAAACTATGAAGAAATGGCAAAAACGTAGAGCCGCATCAATGATTATTCAAAGTATATATCAGAAAGATTAAATATGCACCCAATAAAAGCTGAAAATAAAAAGTAAAAGGAAATTTTTAGGAAAATACATGGATTATAAACATACTTTTTGTCAGTTAGAAATTCTGAACCTATTTGCTGAGTCTTTAAAAAATACTTTCATTAGTTTTAGATTTACAGAAAACACATAGAAAACATACTCTGTACCCTGTTTTCCTAATACTAATATCTTATATTAATGTGCTGCATTTTTTACATATTGAGCCAATATGTCTACTTAATTATCACAGACATGCATAATTTTGTAGAATTATTAGTTTTCACCCAATTTACCTTTAATTTTTCAGGGTCTGATATAGTATACCACATTATATTTAGTAATCTTAACTCTTTGTCTTCTTTGTCTATGAAAGTTTCTTAGACTTTCCTTGTTCTCAGTAACCTTGACAGTTTGTGAAATAGTTCTCAGATATCTTATAGAGCAAACCTCTATTTGGAATTGTCTAATATTTTTCTAATGATAAGATTGTTTGATATTTTTCTAATGATCAGATTGTCCCAGCCTTGACCATTGGAAGTCTTATAGTTGCTATCTAAATCTATTTGACACAATCATATTCCCTCTTTATGTGATTTATTCATTATTTTATTTTATTTTTTACATTGATTTATGTTCTGACTTTATAAGATATTCCAAACTCTTCTTCAATATTATGTTTGACTATTTTATAAAGCTATTATATCTCCAACGACATCAAAATACTTGTTTCTGCTTGGCTTTTATTGCTTCTACGTCTCCTCAATAAATACCACAAGGGACATATGTGTGTATACTACTAATAATAAAATTAATGATATTATTTTTGTAAAACAATATATGACATATATGCATCTACCAATATTTTTAGATAAATATTTCTATGCTAAACAGAATGTTTTTAATAATGTCTTAATCTGTAATATATTACAATGTTTACAATCCTAATTTCTTCTCCTTGCTCATTTGTAAACTTTTGTTTGAGTAATAAAAAACATGGATCCCACCATCTGCCATCAATTTACCCAACTATTCAATCTTAATGTGTGTTTGTGTATATACATACATACATACATACATACATACAAATATATATACAGAGAGAGAGAGAGAAAGAGAAAGAAAAAATAATAGAATATGTAATCCATAACAAGAATTATAAACAGTACCATAATTAACAACTTCATTAACTATTGTGCCTATTTATAGAATCTTTGCCTTTAGTTTCACAGAATGAAAATTAATACTTCCAAAATCATTCAAATCATCTTTGTATTCCATGTCCTTCAGTAAGGCTGTTTCTTAATACAAATATATATATTTAATCTTTGGTAATAGGAAAAGCCAAATGAGGGAAACTGTATTACTGTACTAAATGAGCATGAGTTCTTAAAACTGGAAGGAAAATACAAATAATCCAATAATAATATTTGTTAATGAAACAAGTAAATTGATTCAAAAGAATAAATCCATAAACACTATTAGATGCAAAGATACAATTCCATGTAGCTAGAGATTTCAAAACAAGTGAGATTTAATGACTAGGAAATAAAAGAGCACCACACACATGCAAAAAATGTGAAAGGTAATTTTTTTTGGATAAGAAGGAAAGGCTAGCCATATGCACTAGTGATGGAAATTAATCTGGCCAAAAATTTTAAACTAGAAACACATACATTTTTCTGTTGAAAGCAAAAATTCATGCAACAACAATTAAAAATATGTAAGGAAACATTTGCACATTTGCATGAATAAGTGTCACAATATTCTGCACCTTGAAAACAATCAGTCTAACATTCATCAGTAGGGGAAGGACTGAACAAATTATGAAAAATAAATAGAATTTAAAATCAGATACTCATTTGCAAATTGATCCATTTGTTTAACAGTATGTCTATAAAATACTTATTAAAATGTTAGAAAATCAAGATAAATTAAATTTCTTATAATAGGATCTTTTTTTGGTAAAGCAATAATTGGCATATTCCTGCACATTTATTTTATAACAATAAGACATACATGTGATATTCTTATGAAGTATACTTTTAATAGTGGAGTAAAGAGTAAAAGGTGGTGAAAGGAAGATCATTGCATTGGTGATAGAAAATTATAGTCAGGAAACAAGTTAAAACCTGAGAGAAAGTGCTTAGAAATACTATTTGTGCACACATATGAAATAGTTTGATATAAATATATATGCATATATATATAAGTATATATACACACATACACATATATAATACATATACTCATATATGAAAAGTTAAACAAAATAGTCTGAAATAAATTACATTCTTATAATAAAGCATATTATTTAGATATTTGATTCAGGTATTGACCATTTAAAAAAGATAAAAACTAGTATGTACAAACTCCTGAAACTATTCCAGGAAAAGGGCAAGGGAGGATAAAAGAGAATTATGGAGCTGTGAATTCAACAATGATATATTGTTAAAACTTTGGTAAATGTCACTAGTACAACAATAAAAAAAAAAAGAAAAGAAAATGTCTTCATATGTATATTTCTACTCTAATTCTTGCCAATATAGAATAAAATTATTTCATATGTCTTCTTGATATAAGATGGTAAATGTGTATTCAAATTATTTTAATGAAAATCATAAGACAATATGTAAACAGCAAGTGTGTAATAAGTAGGCAAATAGCAATTTAATTAGAGGTATGAAATGAGAATATACTTGAGATACATAGAAGCTGGGAGATAATTAGGAACTCATTTTCATATGATTTTTCTCAAAATATTTGTTGATTCAGACAATTAATTCAATAACTTACTTAAAATACCATTTTAGGGTTAACTGAAAAGTATAATACTCTTATGATTTCTGGAACCTATATAGAGAACTCATTTCACACGAAGTGATGAGCTCCTTTTAATTGCAGTGAGAGAAGCCTCTGCCTACCTAGGTGGTAATGTATCCATACGCAATAAAATATATGCTACAATGTATTTAAAGTACTTTGTTGATTTCATTTTTATATAAAATAGTTACTAATTAGAATGAAATGAGTTATTGTCCCCTCAACTGTTATTAATGTTTGTAATGTGAGGGATTTATGTCATTCTAATCAGTTACTCAAAATTGGACCATTTCTTTCTTTCATAAAAATGGCTTATCTCAAGTAAATAGTATGTATTACCTGGAAAATCAAATATACAGCAACGGAAAATCTCAGAAATTAAAATGAACTTGATCAAATATGTGAAGTCAACTTTAATGGTCCTCCTAATGAAAGACACGCAGGAATGTTAGCGTGGTAAATGAAGCCTCCAAAAAATGCTTCTAAAGTTTTGATTTGTTGGTGAGGGTACAAACACAAGAAATCTCCACTATACTTGGCATGTTTAAAACTTCCCAAATGTCCAGGAAAGATGTTACGTGAGGTTAGCCTGGCCCAAAAGACCAAAAATCGTATGCTCTCCCTCATATGCGGACATTAGATCAAGGGCAAACACAACAAGGTGATTGAACTTTGATCACAAGATAAAAGCCAGAGCACACAAGGGAGATACGAGGATAGGTAAGACACCTAAAAAATTAGCTAGCATTTGTTGCCCTAAACTCAGAGAAACTAAAGTAGATACCTTAAAAGCAACTGAGACCAATAGGAGAAGGGGACCAGGAACTAGAGAAAAGATTAAATGAAGAAGAATTAACCTAGAAGGTAACACACACGCACAGGAAATCAATGTGAGTCAATGCCCTGTATAGCTATCCTTATCTCAACCAGCAAAAACCCTTGTTCCTTCTTCTTATTGCTTATAGTATCTCTTCAACAAAATTAGAAAAAAGGGCAAAATAGTTTCTGTTGGGTATTGAGGGGGTGGGGGGGAAAGGGAGGGGCAGAGTGGGTGGTAAGGGAGGGGGTAGGGGCAGGGAGGAGAAGTGACCCAAGCATTGTGTGCACATATGAATAATAAAAAAAATAAAAAAAAAGGAAACCTTGGTGCCTTGAAAATCTATGTAGGAAAATTTCCAATATTTCAAAGTTGAAAGCATGCTGGATAAGGGAATGTTTAAAACATTATTGTTTTGGGTTTACAATTTTGAATGTCTTCAACACCGCAGCATGTAAGAGATGCTAAAGCTGGGTGAGGGCTACGGCACAAATATGAGTGTGCTAATATTACCTGTTTCAGGACATCAAAATTCTTTGAAAAGAAAATTTGTTTCTGGCCAAAAAAATATGACCTAAGAATGACACATCCTGTAGTGACTCAAGTTTATGAACTGCTACCCACTTAGAAAACAATACCATTACTTAGTTGGAATTGAAAACCAAAACAATTTTATTGCTCCATAAATATACTCATTTGTAAATTTCAGAGAATTTTAAGCTTATTAACAATGTTTTTACAGTGATATTTTCCAAAGTGTCATACTGTTAAAAATTAGAAATCAAGTCTCAGTTCTATTCAATACAGCAATAATCTGGAGTCATTTATGCACATTTAAGAAGTATGTGTATTTTCCACTACTAGAAAAGATAAAGTAAAAAATAATAAGAAATTGCCCTGCCATAAACCTTAAAGAACAAACTATTTTGATGACATTTCACATGGGAACCGAATGAGTTGATCTCTTCAGATGCCTCCAAATTACTGCCCTGACTTTCCAGGCTGCAATGCAGGAATAGAAAAACCAGGTGGAGTCTGATATGATTTCTGAGTTGAGGATATACAAAACATTGAAGTGACCCAGTAACCTGGAGTTCCCAAGTGAAAATACTGGAAAGAGTTACGCATGACCTGCAGAAGACACACTTCAATCATAGAAATAAGTAATGATTAGAACAGATTTCAGAAAATAACCATCAAAATATCTGTGGTTACAGTGCTAGAGTTAACTAGGTTCAGGAAACAGTATCTTTTCCATTTAATACTCCAAAACATTTATTATTCAAAAAGCACTGGCTACAAAAATGGAAAGGTGCCTTGTCTTGTTTATGGAGA
The DNA here is from genome assembly GCF_047511655.1 of Castor canadensis. Taxonomy (NCBI): domain Eukaryota; kingdom Metazoa; phylum Chordata; class Mammalia; order Rodentia; family Castoridae; genus Castor; species Castor canadensis. Next base: position 159,115,623 of record NC_133391.1, read on the forward strand.
TTCTTAAGCTAAAAGTGATTCAGTTCATCTCAACAAATCTTAAAAAGCTATCAATCAATGAGTGGATAAAGAAACTGTGGTATATATAGAATGGAATATTATTCAGCCATAATGAAGAAAATAATTATGTTCTTTATATGAAAATGGTGGAACTGAAGGTCATCATGTTGATCAAAATAAACCAGACTCAGAAAAATAATCTAGGCCTAAAAGACAATGACATGAATGTAAAAAGGAAACTGCTAGAGGGAGGATCAGTATCAGAGGGGAGGGCAAATGGAGAGAGTGATGGATGGGGGTGAATGTGATCCAAGTACATCACATGAATGTCTGAGACAAGAATAATGAAACCAATCAAAATTCTTAAAACAGGGGAGAGTGGATAAGAAAAATTTTGCTAGAAAGGCAAAATTTACAATGTTTGGCTATCAATTACATGATACCAGTCCTATGAAAAAGCTGTATAATTTGACCCATAGTGAAGAGAAAAAGGTAACAAATTTAAGTAATGAAGAATTGAAACACATTTTAGGTAGTAGATAAATGAAATTAAAACTTATTTTCAATGTACTCAGAAAATTAAGTAGGTCTCAAAGATCTTTTTAAAGGCAAATAGAACTAAGATGAAAATTAAAATGTGTGAGACCGAAAGAGTACATATTAACTGTGCACTAAACCCTCTATAAGAAAAGGTTGTTGAACTTGAAGATTTTGTAAGAGAAACTGAAATTAAGTACAGAAAAGAATGCTGGTGAATCAAGAGGCAGGCAGTTTCTTGCACTGACAGTTGTGATCTTTCTGACCTCAACAAAGGTCATCACAAAGACACATGACAGTTGTCAGGGAAGATAGTTGCCTCATACACCAGACTTGATGTCGAGCCAGTGCACTGCAGCTCTGAAACAGTCAAGTTTCAGACTATACCTTCCACCTGTGCCTACCAGGTTCAATGTGGTCATTTTCTAAGTGAGTTTGAGCTCCTAGCAGCCCTCAACCTAAGTCCTTCCCAGATGCTTCCTGTGGGGACATATTTAGCTACTAAACATTAAGTGATTGTTGAACAAACAAAATTTATTTATTTGCTTTGATAATTTGTGCTTATTATCACTTTTTTCAAATGTATTGTGTAAATAATAACCCTTAATTTTGCTCAAGAGTAGTAAACTTTGTTTTGCCATGCCTAATATCCTTATCTGTGCGTCATCTGTTGAATTAAAAGTCATATCTTACTTTTCCAATATGATTTTTCCTTGCTCATCGCATTTTCCTTTCCACTCCAATTTAACCTCTCTTTATTGATTGCCCTTACTGCACTCTGGATCTCTGTCGCTTCTACCTCAATCCATCTTCCATATTGATTTCAGATGGTCTTAAAGTGTATCATTCATCACTTAATTCCTTAGCTCAAAGTATTTTAGCCACTCCTCATTTTTATTAAAAAAAAAGAGAAAAATTTTACTCTTCCAAAATTAATATTCTACAATGTAGACTCAAAAGCCTCATTCACTCAATCATAATTAATATATAACTGTTATGTATTGAGTATGGTGTAGAGTATATGGTCAGCAAAAATGTAATTTTTTTTCATGTCTTTTCATTTTAGTGAGACAGTAGCATATTATTCAAATAATCATAAGAACATGAAATTTTAGAGGTTATGGGTGTTACATACATGATAACTCATAAACACCCTTCTGTAAAGAAGACAGGCTGTCATGAATAACTGAGGAATAAGTGACATTTGATTAGAAATGAGGGACATTTTTACATTCCAGAGATAAGAGTGTGTGCAGAGAACCTATATAGGGAGGAAGGGAAGAGTGTGGAAAGGCAAAAAAGCTACCAGCTTAGCTAAAGAGGAGCAGGCAATGCAGAGGATGAGCTTGGACAGGAGAAGGCTTTGGTGATCATATTAAAGCACCAGTCTTTAATGACACACAACTGGAAATCAATGATCACACTTGTATACAAGTATGATCAAATACAAAATACTTGACTAGTTCTGAGGAAGGAGGTATGCAAAAGCCCAATAGTAAAGGCTATAGTAAAGTACCTTGGAAATAATTCCATGCATGAGGTGATTCTAACTTAGAGTAGAGTTGTGATGATACAAGGATTACTGGATTGAGGCAAATTGCATTTTAAAGAGGAAAATAGCAAGGCAGGATAGGACCAGGGTTTGGGTGGAGTTGAAATAGTTTCCTTTTAAAACTGAATCTCTTGTATGTATTTCTTTTCTTTTCTTTTATTAAGGGGTAGTGGGGATTGAATTTAGGGCCTTCACCTTGAGCCACCCAACCAGCCTTTCAACATAGGGTCTGGCTTCAAACTGCAATCCTCTTGATTTTTGCCTCCTGAGTAGCTAGGATTATAGGTGTGAGCCACAGGCGCTTGGCTCTTGTACGTTTTTCATATTTACTCAATATGTGCAACTACATCTAAATTATTATAACATATGCTCTAATATAGTTTGTAAATGAGAAGTAATACAGTCTTTAAAATATACTCCAATATGTTTCAATGCATTTCCATCTTATCTTTACTAGTAGGATGGCTCCCACAATAAATCCTTAAAAATTGTATTATCTTCTGGACAGTGGCTCACATCTTTAATCCTAGCAAGTCAAGAGGCAAAGATCAAACATCATGGTTCCAGGCCAAACCTGGATAAAAGTTCATGAGACCTCATCTTAACCAATTGCTAGACACAGTGGTGTGTACCCATTGTCTCACCTATGGTAGGAAGTTGGTGGCCAAGGCTGACCTTGGCATAAAGTGAGATCCTACCTCAAAAATAGCCAACACAAAGACCGGTGGAGTACATCAAGTAATAAAGTACCTACCTAGCAAGCACAAGGTCCTGAGTTTAACACCAGTACTACAAAGAAAACTATCAATTTTACTACCAATGCTTCCCCACTTAATGCTTTTAAAAATGACAAAAATCTCTGAATGTTTTATGCAAATTTTCCTATCCAATCAGTCACCATTTCCACATCCTTCCTTTTCTAATAGATACTAATTCTTATGTTTTGTACATACACTATTTGTCTTTGGATATTCCAAGAGATTTCTTCTTTTTCCTTTCAAATATGCTCATCCTTTCTTTCACATTAATACTATATCTTATAAATTATTTTATTATGCCTATAGTGCCTAAGCATTTTTTTGTTATTGTTAAATATTAACTATCAAAATATAAATGATACACTTTTTGTACTATTGGTGGATTTCTATTTCTAGAAGATATTTTGTTAAGTAGTGGATATTCTTTAAATGTTTGGTTTATTTCTTTTAAAGTCTGAAATACAACCTATGTGTTGATAAAAAGGAAGAGGAAGGGAGAGAGAGAGAGAGAGAGAGAGAAAAGAAAGATAGATGGAGGGATGGAGGGAAGACACAAAAGGAGGTTTTACTCTTCCTGAGGTAACATTTTAAGTGTAATGTCTTAATCCTGTTAGCAATATTCATCTTGCAGTTTTCCTACTGTTTGATATTATTTTCCTTCAGAAATAATTACATTTACTATATATTCTCAATGAATATAATTTACTTTTGACTCTGATTTCAATCCAGTGAGATTAAAATCTCCAGTATGATGTAGTAGTAGACACTGTTGAACATTTTCTAAAAATTGTAAGATAAAGCCTGACTGAATCCATTTCAAATGAATCCATCCTATACTAACTTTACACATACTGAAATCAAATTACAATTGCCAATCATTGCTGACAATTCTATTTATTAACTCTGAGGAAAGTAGAATAGGCTTTAATAGTAAGCAATAAAAATTCATCTGACACATGTCATAGCATTTGTTTTCTGGCTTATTAGAATAGCACTCTTTGGAAAACCAGCATTGGCTCTGCTTAAAAATACTAAAATTTTTGTGTGTTAGCAATAAATCATTGAGCATATCATGAATGGAACATTGAAATCATTCTCCAGTCTTACCTTATCAATTGAATATAGTATCAGAAAAACATAAAATCCTGCATGTTTCCAGTTCTAGTCTAGTTGACCAACTTCTTTGCTGCTATGGCTATGGTTATTCTACAGAGTGGTCCTAAGGATGAGTCTGATTAAATTCTACTTCTTACTCTCTTAAGCACTGATGTGGTAAAGGAAAACATGCTAATGAAAAGTTTTCAACTCTTATTCCCCAAGATATCCTCCTGGGTCTGTCCAAGATTCTTGGAAAAGCAGTCCTCCGAAACTAGTACATCTGTTTATAGTCCTATCACATCTATACTTTATGTGAAAGTCAGACTCTGTACCATGTAGCACTATGATTTCCAATTAAAACTATTTTTTTGTGTAGTACAAAATATATACAAAGCATTAATGGATTTACTTTTTAAAAATTGTACCAGGGTTTGAATTTCAGGCCCTATAGTTGGCACACAGTCTCTACTATTTGAGCCAAACTGTCAGTCATTTTTTATTTTTCAGAGTCTCACTCTTGTGTCCCAGCACCAACCTAGGACTAAGATATTCCTACTTACAGTCTCTCACATAGCTGGGAATTCAGGCATGCACCACCATGACAGACTTATTTGTTGAGCAGAGGGTATTTTTTTGCTCAAACTGCCCTTAGCCTTGAAGCATGATCTTCCTGATCTCAGCCTTCCAAGTAGTTTGATTACAGACATAAGCCACTGGAAAAAACCTCTTAATTAGCCTATATTAATTTTAAGAAGTAAAAGATTTCATATATATTTCCATATATATATATATATATATAAAATGTACCTTCACCATAGTCACCTCCTCCATTCCAACTGTTAGCCCATCTTCCCACCTTCCTCTTCCCCTTAGAAATCTTTAGTAGTCCTGGTGCAAATGGAACTTTTTGTCTTTCAAAGTAGTACATTTCCTGAGATATGTTCAAGTTAATGATAGAGATTTGAGCCCCATTAATTAAAAAAAAATGATACTCTTAATGAAACAATGAATATAAAGAAAACCACTTTTTTAAATTGCCACAATTACAATTTGGAAACTTCCAGGCCTAAAACTAGAGGCAATTTTATTAAAAAAATACATTAGGCTACATAGAACGTTTACTCATGATTTTCTCGAATAAAGAAATGGTGGTCAGTTGTCACTGAATATTATGATCTGGTCTATTTCAATACTTCTTGAAATGCAAATAGCTGAGACCTTGAGATTTCTAGGTTACATAGATCCGTGAAATATGTCCTTTCTAATATAACGAAGAATCGGTTAAGAACAGCAGAAGTTGTAATTAATCTCATAAGGCCATCACATTTATGCAAGTGCTGGTCATTTATTTCTTGAGACTACATGAATAAAAACATGAATTAACTTCCATTTTCACTTTAAAATAGTAGTTTTGAATTAAATGATGCATTAAAATATACATCTACCTTAATAACTAAAATATAGAACTTACTTACCTTAATATTTGAAAGAGAACTTTATTGTAACCTCAATTCTATAAATTAAACTAAAAATTTATGCAAAACTAAAGCATAACAATGGAAGAAATTAAATTAAAAGTGAAAGAAATATAGGAAACTAAAATGAAGGGTATAATAATAAAGCACAATGTTGGAAATAACCATCAGTATGCATATCATAGTCTGGGTATGCTGGCAAAAGTCTACCACCTCACTACTCCGGAAGCAGAGGCAGGAGGATTGAGTTTGAATCCAGCCAGACTACATAGTGAGACCAAAAACATAGAAAAAAAAGAAATTAAAATTTCATATCCTAAAACAAAATACATTATTGTTGAATGATTTTTTATACTTTTTTCATATTTTGGAAAAATGTTTATTTTCTATCTTGATAAATATTGATTATGGCATGCTAACTCCTTTTTCATATTATTAAAGTATGGTTTAAAATAATAAAACAAACATGACCAGTTTAAGTAACATGATAAATTGCATATTCAATGTCTTTTTAAAAGACTTCATACATATTAAAGGCAGGAGAATCAAGTCTGTGACTAATGACCATAAAGGGACAGGGGAGCAGTCTGCTGGAACTAATTACCTTTAGAAATTGTCCTGAGCAAAAATTGGAATTTGATTACTCTCATTTTTCCATTCTCATTTCTTTATTGCTATGACCTCTGTAATTTCTAACCACTTTTCTGAAATTTAGGAAGTCAGATTGGATATGTGGAAAATTATAAAAGATTATATGTGATTCTTGATTTTCAAATATATCTGAATCATAAATTTCCCTATATGTATTTACAATATTTCTTTGTGAGAATTATATGTTGAAACTGATGGAAAACTTAATATTGTTCAGGGTTCTCAGAAATAAGTTATTTCACTTAAGTTAAAGGTTCATATAAACCTTCAAAAGAGTGACAATTACTTAAATGTACATTCATTCGAATAAAACAAATCATTCCAAATTTTAATTTTCACTCTCCATAAAAAGAGTGAAAATTCCCTACCGTCTCTTTATCTCATTTATATTTCCTGATTCTTTGAAAACTTAATTAAATAACATGGTGTAAATCATCATTTGAACTTTCATCATTCCAAAACTCACTTTTCTCTGCTCTTCATTATGTTACAACTCTACTTGGTCAGACAGCTTAACAAATTAACAAACTTTTTCATATACTTAAAAAAATCTCTTTGCAGTAACTATCACCTTAGTGACACAATCAGGGCTTAGGGGGAAAAAGAATGCCTCTATTCTCATCTAAAAAAGAATCTGGTAACTCTCTTAATGTTTCTGATTACATCCCTGTTTTATTTTCTTTCTTTTATCTTCTATAACAATTACACTAATAATACCATTACACTTTATGCCCTCTTATTCCTCTTTCTTTATGCTATAAGTTTTCAATATTTATTTGCCTAAGTCTTTTGTTTCACAACACACCCAGAATCATTTTTTATAGTAAGCCATTTCTGGAATACTAAGTTGATCACATGATACCACATTACTGTGTCACTACTGCCTTTCCAGGTCTTTATGTCATCAATTACCATGTTACATTTACATAGAGTTTGAAATATGCTGTCATCACTTTATGAGCTTGATAGATACCAAGAGAGATTGTGTATTTCAGTAGAATTGGATTTGCCAAACTAAATTGCACAACAAATGACTTATGGCACTATAGAGCCTGTCATTCCACTTAAGAATTAACGAACTTAAAGTGAAAATATGCATATTATTGCTTTTCTTCTAAACCAAAAGCATTTTTCAAAAACAATATCTATTTTTAAGTTTTTACATTTACTTACATGTGTATACATTGTGCCACTTCCCTCACCCTCCCCCACACCTGAGTTTGGGGCAGAACCTGTTCAGCCCTCTTGTTCTCCAATTTTCCTGAAGAGAAAACATAGGAGATTCTAAGAAAGACATATCACTTTTGCTAGTTTGAGATAAAGATAGCTATACAGAGAGATTGCATTGCTTCTATGCACTTGTGTATTGCATTGGTTCATCTCTACCAGACCCCTTCTCTGCTTCCCAAAGTGGTCTCTGCCAGTTTAAGATTACTACATATGTTCCTCTACAGTGAGCACATCAAACACATTCAAGTTTTAGGCTTCCTTTCCTTTCCATATTTCTCCCATATGTGTTCTCCCCTTAGTGTGTGACCCATGTCCAATAATATTACTACATTTGTTTTGAGTCTATAATCGGTATATGAGGGAGAACATGCAATCTGGTCTTCTGAGCCTGGCTAACTTTGCTTAAGATGATGGTCTCCAGTTCCATCCATTTACTTGCAAATGACAAAATTTCATTCTTCCTTGTGATTGAGTAAAATTCAAGTGTATATAAATACCACATTTTCTTGATCCATTCTTCACTTGTGAGGCGTCTTGGCTGTTTCCATAGCTTGGCTATTGTAAATACTGCTGCAATTAACATGGGTGTGCAGGTGCGTTGCAATAACTTAAGTCAGATCCCTTTGGGTATATCCCTCCAAGCGGTATTGCTAGATCATATGGCAGATCTATGTTTATATTTTTAAGAAGACTCCATATTTTCTTCCAAAGTGGTTGTACTAGCTTACATTCCCACCAGCAGTATATTAGGTTTCCTTTTTCTCCATATTCTGACCAACATTTGCTGTGGTTGGTTTTTTAATGCTAGCTATTCTAACAGCAGTGAAGTGGAATCTTATTGTAGTTTTGATTTCTATTTCCTTTACAGCAAGAGATGGTGAACATTTTTTCATGTGTTTTTTGGCCATTTGGCCACTTTGATGGGTTTGACTTTATACATTATTTATTTTTTCTCTCTTACAGTCTTTAATATTCTTTCTCTGTTCTCTGTACTTGTTGTTTTAATGATAATGGGCCGTGGAGAGGTTTTGTTTTGATCAAGTCTGTTTGGTGTCCTGGAGGCTCCTTGTGCCTAAATGGGCAAAACTTTCTTGAGATTTGGGAAATTTTCTGTTATTATTTTATTGAATATGTTATGTATCCCTTTGGCTTTCACCTCTTCTCCTTCTTCTCAGGTTTGGTCTTTTGATGGAGTCACTGAGTTCTTGTACATTCCTTTCACAACTCTTGGTTTGTTTGACTAAGATTTCTTCTGTTTTTCTTTAATTTCTATTTTAGCTTTGAGCTCTAAGATTCTGTCTTTCATTTTTTTCTAGTCTGCCTGAGTAACCTTCCACTGTGTTTTTTGTTTGACTATAGGGACTTGTTATTTCTAGTTTTTCTGTTTGATTCTTTCTTCTGAGGTTTTCTATATCTTTGTTCAACTCCTCTTTTATAATTTATATTGTCCTCTTTAATTCATGTATCTCTCTTTCCATAGTGTCATTTGTTTCACTTTCATGTTTGTTGAAGACCACTCTGAGTTCTTTTATTTGTTTCAGTGTCATCTCATGTTCTTTACTTTTGGTGTCTTGAGATTTCTTGATTGCATCTTCTGCATTCTGGTTAACCATGCCTAGTATCTTCTCCATGAATTTCTCCTAAAATTTTTTCTTTGAGGGTTTTTTTGTGGGCATCATTGGGTTTCTTAGTTACAGTTATCATTTTCTTCACTTCCCACTGAAACTTGTATTGAATTATTTTATTTATTTATTTATTTGAGGATAGTGGTTTCCATCCTTTCTTCTTCTTTCCGTTTCTTCACTTGGTGCTCCTACTTGTTGGATTTGATTGCCTGATTTCTTTCCCTGAATTAATATTTGTGTTGTGACAGACTTGGTTGTTAGCAAGGTGGATGAGCTCTATCTGTCCCTGGTCTGGATGTGTAATTTAGCAACAACAAACTCACATGTTCAATGCCAGACCAGTTGTTTGCATATTGTATAGAAACCCCTTTGATAATAGCTATAAAAAGTTGGAGCTGGGGAGTGAATAGTTATTAGGTTAGTTATAGATTTGGGAGAATTGCTAGAGGTGGCACTAAAAAAGGAGGGAGCAGGAAAAGGGATGGGTGGGTAGGTTAAGAGGTACAGTGGCCCTTGTGTATGTTTAGATATATTTCTGTTGTTGTAGTAGAGGTTGTTTGTATCAGGAATTGCTGGGGGGGACGGGGCTGGGGTTGTGTATGGTTGGTACAGTAGGCCAGTCAGCATGAGGTGAGTGTGTAGGAGGGATGGACAATGTGGTGACAGGTTGTGGAAGGATCAGAAGGGGAGGTGAAGACAAGGCAAAGAGTGGATGAGAAGGGGCAGAAAGAGTAGTTGGGAGGGAGAACAACGGATTGTAGTACGGGAGAAGCAGGAAATGTGAGGAGGATGAGAATAGGGATGAGGGAACAGTGATGATGAAGTTAATAACACCAGAATAAAAAAGAAAAAGAAAAAAACAGCAGCACAATAAGAAACACCAGGTTCAGGAACCACAAAAGTTCAGTCTATTGGTAAAAGTTTTGGAATTATTCCTTAGGTGTCCAATCCTGGTATTGCTGTTCAAGAGGAAACTCTGATGTGGTCTTAGCAGGTGACTGGCTTATGAGTGGTATTTGGTCCTTCTGTCCACAAGATTAGTTGGATTGTGAGGTGAGGTAAGACTGCCAGCTCGTGTAGGGTGGTCAGAGATGTTGTTTTCACCAGGTGGCAGTTGTTTTGACCCCCAGCTGCAGCTCTGTTTGGTCAGCTCCTCCTGCAGCAAGGTAGGACAACTCAATTTTGAACTCTGCCCTCAGAGATCAACTCCGGAATCCATGTCTTTTTCTACTTTGGGAGGTTGGTCTATTACCCTACCCTACTCTCAGCCTTTGTACCTTTCCTGATCTCTGCTAGATGCTGATAGCTCCTCTGAGAGGTTGGTTTGTTTCTCCACTCCCTCTCTCATTCTTTATATGCCTCCCAATCTTGCTGGGTGCCAGAGCCTCCTCTGGGCAGTTGTCTTGTCACCCAATCCCTGCTCTCAGCTTTTGCTGCTTTATGCACACGTCACTGAGAGCTCAGATGTGAGAGTTTGGCTCCTTGCCTCACACCCATTCTCCAGGGCAGGATCAGTGTTTCACCCCTACTTCTACTTCCAATGTTCATGCTATTTACAGTTTGTTATTTATGTTTTTCAGTTTCACTGGGAGGGGCTCATTCTTCCTAGGGGGCTGCACAGGGTTATTTTTCTGGGGCAGTGGGGGAAGGGATAGAGGAGACCTGCATGGTGCATGATGCTCTCTTGTTCCTTCTGCAGTTTCACACAGGCAGCTTTGGAGCCAGCTGACACTGAGAAATAGTCTCACTGTTTTCTTTGCAGCACAGCATAAGTTTACTTTCCATGAGCTAGGGGAAATGTCACAGGATGTCACAGAGTTTGATTGTGTTTAGTGCTCTGCTTTCTGCTTGTTAGAAGAAGAAAGAAAAAAAAAAAAAAAAAAAGAAAGTGAAGCATCTGGGGGATTTTTTCCCAGAGCTGAAGCTGGGCATGATTTGCTGGCTTTGCCAGGCAGAATTTTTGTGGCTCTTACATGCAATTAAAAGCTGATTTAAGGGTCTTCCTTTGAATTTTATCTGCACCTAATGTGATGGTGGTTATTACTTTGGCTAGGAGCAATCAGAATTACCCAAGTGTACATCCAATGTCTCAAGGAGGTTTCTGTTGTCATGGAGCTTAGGAGTTCTAATTCCTTACCTTAACCACCATTTGAATCTCTCTAAGAAAATTTCAGTCAATTATTATTTTATTCTCCATATTGGCCTCCATCTGTTGGACTTATGCAATTCTCTTCCTTCAGCCTGCTGAGGAACTGGGATTATAGACATCACTGTGACCAGCTTCGATCAATCACTTCTTACTTAGGACAACTATACTGACTATCTATTGCTCTTTCAATAGAACCATTACTTAGAATTTCATTTTCTAGGACAGTTACTCTCATTCATATATAATTAATATTTTTCATGTCTGAGAATTCTTGTTGCCCTACTTCCCTAAACAATTGTGTATCCATAATGTTACATTCCTATATGCTTCAATACAATATTCAGTTCATAAAATAGTGTTATTCATGACTCCCTGTTAATGAGTAAGTGTCTCTCATAATCCTGTTTTTGGTATATTCTAAAAACATAAAATGAGAAATCTGTACATTAGAATCATGATCATATAGACATGTTTCTGTGATTTTGGGAATATTTCCTCTTACCACTGATTTTATGGAATTTTTCATTTTATTTTTTCTTGATTGGCATGATAATTATACATATTTAAGAGGTACACATGATATTTAGGTTCATGTATACACTGGGTAATGATGAATTCAAGGTAACTAGGAAATTAATCACTTTAGAATATTATCATTTCCTTAAGGTGAGTACTCAAATCCCACTCTTCTGGCTATTTTGAAATATACAATGTATTATCGTTAATACATTCATTACATTATTTCATTCACTCTCCTGGGCCATTGAGCACCATAACTTATTCTTCCTATCAAGCTATAGGATTGTGTCTGTTGGTTGTCCCTTCCCACTGTCCCCAGCTTCTTCTAACTGCAGTTCTGCTCTCAACTTCTATGAGATCCAGAACCTACTCTCCCATGTTTACTGTAACACTATTCACAATAGCTATGATATGGAAATCTGTTATGTAAGTCTTTGAAATTTTGATGACTCCTCAGTGTCTGGAAAAAAATAAGCCAACCAAAATGAAACAAAAAGCATAGTCCCTAGGAAGTGAATCAGTGATTTTTTTTTAAAGAAAAAGTAACTTGAATCAGCTTTAGAGCATTTAATTTCATATGACTAGAATAAGCCCCTAAACTGGAATTTTAATTTGTTTCAAGAGCACATTTTTCCTCAAATAGAATTGTCAAACTCATTCTGAAGTGGAATTTTCAATCCACATCAGCTCAAGGAAGAAAACTAAGCAAAAATACTATGTTTACATTGCTCTTTAATCTTTTTCTTACTATGTGTAATTCCTAGAAATGAAAACTCAATATTGTTTTATGCCTTTTTAAAATGATGATATAAATGAGAGTAAATTCCTCTTAATGTAAGAAAATTCATACTTTTAAGTAAATGGTAAAAGAACATGGAGATTGAATCCAAATGTGAATATTAACTTTAGTCACCTGTAGCAGTGGCTTTATGAAACTTGTGACTGCATGTGCTAAACCCACTAATTAAAAGTCCTTAGGCAGCACAATAAAGATGACAATGCAGACATTGGCTTATAAAAACCTCACTCTCTTTCTCCCTACTTCCTGGTTGAACATGTGCATTCTGAATGTTTATTCTCTTCCTATTTAGTCTTTAAAGACTTCTTTGCTCTGGGATCTGCAGTTAATTAATTGTTTGTGTTCTTACATAAGGTTTGTTGAATTCCCTTCTGTGTCTCAACTTAATTTCTGTCCTGGTAAGGGCTCTTTTAGAGGTTGGCTCTTTTGGTATGAGTAAATTGAACAAAAGAGCATTTGTCAGTATGCACAAATTTCTTGTGAGGGGTCCAGTCACCAGGTCATGTGTTGAACATTAAGCATTAGGCCTCCAGAACAGAAAGTATCATGTGTACTGTCTACTGTTGCTTTCCCTTGCCTTTCCTTCTTAGGAACTTCAGAATCATAGAGAAAGGAAAAATGTTTCCATCATATTACCATTCTTAAAAAAGTATCTTGTGAAAGGCACATTGTAAGCATCCATGACCATCTCCACTGAATCTTTACTGATGCAGGGCTGTTGTGTGCAGTCACTCTCTTAAGAAAGAACTGCCAATCAAATTAGGGAAAAATCTACAATATTGGTTTTAGAAATACTACTTCTTGGAGAAGGAGGGTAAAGAGCAAATAGTAAAGGCACCAGTCACTTCAGCAACTTCAGAATCACTGAACATTACTTCATAACTGTTCGAAGACTAATGGACCTGTTGGAATCTCAAAATGAATAGATTAAGCCTTTGTTTATAATACTAATACTTAGGCAGAAAGTCATTTAGTATCAAGACTAAAGTATACTCAGATAAAGGAAAGTCACAATTTACAAAAGTTCTATAATTCTGGCATGTGTAAGGATTAAAATGCTACTAAAAGATGCAGCATAAGAAAGTGACAAATTTCATCTCATATATGCTATTGTCAATATATTGATGATATGGACGCCATCAATGGTTGACTGTAGAAACACTTAATCCTCCTGAAGACTGAAGAAAATCCTGCATCTTTCCAATAAACTGACTTCCTTGCAGAAAGATGCTGGAACCAAAGACTTTCAAAATTAAAAATTTAACAGCATGTGGATGATGCCACAAAAAAGTTGACACTGATTATTTAACTAAAACAAGGAATGTTTTTAAACACAATGCCAGAATGTCTCATTTAAAAGAAACTCCTTCAACATGTAGAAATCCTGCAGATAGTCAATGGATGTGTTTTCCACTGTGTTGAAAGGACAGTTGAAATGGATCAGTACACACAAGAAAAATATGTCATATTTTGCTGAGTGCCTTGGAAATAAATATTGGTCACAAAAACTCCCTCACTTAGTAGATATTTCTGAAAGTATGATCCACTTGAAAAGCAAGACAATGGAGAAAATATTTTTATTTCAAATGGTGAGATTTTTGAATTTTAAGGGAAATTGAATCAATGAAAAAAGTCATGTTGCAAAAGGAAGTCTAGAAATGTTCTTTTTGTGATTAAAGTTTAGAGAATAGCTACATAAAAGCAAGGTTTAAGTCCTATAATAAGAAACTAGAACTGCCCAATAAAGTTGTGCAGTACTTTCCTCTGAAGCACAAATACATGACTGGGCTGGGTTTCTTTTTCTTTTTTTTTTTTTTGGTGGTACTGGGGTTTGAACTCAGGACCTTGCACTTCCTAAGCAGGAGCTCTACCACTTGAGCTACTCTGCTAGCCTTCTTTTGTATTTGGCATTTTCAAGATAGGGTCAAATGAACTATTTGCCCAGGACTGGCTTAGAACCATGATCCTACTGATCTTTGCCTCCTGAGTAGCTAGGATTATGGGGATAAGCCAAAGGTACCTTCCCACAGCCTACATGGCTAAGCTGCTGAACCTGACTGGGAGCAACAAGGAATGAGAAACAAAGACACACAGACGTAAAGACATAGAGCTGGGATTGGGAGGACTGCAAGTTCCTGATGGTATACGTGAGCACCTACCCAAGCCAGAGTGTTTATTTTATAGGTCAGTGCAAGGGAATGAATCAGGTGAAATATACGTTAGCAATTATTTTGATCTAAGGTAAAAGGAATGCAGTCCGGTGGGCTATTTTCTTCAGGTTTATTGAAGCTTAACTACAAAACGTCTGGTCTGGATATCATCAGAGCATACAGGACACATTATCTATAGCTATTGATTAATCTGGCATCAGGGAGTCTCCAAACAGTTCTTGTACTTTACCTAGTTTGCATCAGGGAGCTAGTATGTGGACATAACAGTTTGTTTTCTTCAAAGGAGCTGTGGGAACAAAAGTCAAGACATCAGGTGCTAGGAAGAATGAGAGTAGGAGAGCTTTGCAAGCTCCTACTTGGAGAGACTTTGCAACCTCCAGTACTTCCCAGACCAAGGTCCATGCCTAGTCCCCAACAGTACCTGGCTTGTTTGAGATTGTCTCAATCTTCTTTTCAGCCTCAAAATTTTACTTTGCCTAAAGAGCAAGCACTTTGCAAGGTGGATAGTTACAATAGTTGATTCCAGATCTTTACCTGTTAATGCCAATATTTTCCTGAGAATGACTTATTTTCTGAAATAGTTTATAATTTTGAATTTGTTTCTGCATCTTTTGTATGATGTTATATAGAGAATCTGTGTTCTGTTATATTCCTCTTAAGAGTGATAATAAATTAGACTAGGTGTGGGGTACAGTGGTAAAACACCTGCTTAGAAATCACGAGGTCCTGAGTTTATACCCTAGTGCCACATACCATCCCAAAAGAGTGATAGAATTTTCTTGTTTTATTTTAGCATGCAAATTACTTGATAATTAACACAAATAACAAAAGTGTTTTTTTTTTATGTTGTACATGGCAGCCTAAAAATTTTAACTATTTTTTTAGAATTAGCTGGCCTTTGTGAAGTCACGCCCATGTTCAGCCATTTCAAGGGTCAGCCATAGAACTGCAGAGAATTTATAGATTTTTTGGGGTGCCACTTTCTGGCTCTCTCCTTGCTGGAATTTCCCCATTTAGAGTCTACTGGCTGGGGGGCCCTGAATTCTGTCCCCTGGGTTCTAAACACAAAGGGACTGTGGGTTTTTCTACTAAATTTCCAGCCCCTTTGATAGATCCATCTGTGAACTAATAGTCTCAAGCCAAGAACAATTATTTTTCCTTGTGTTTTTTTTCAGTTTCCAAGCGTTATCCATTGCTTTTCACATTTCAGTACTTTTAGAATGCTTTTTATATGGAAAATATATTTACCTTTATTTCATTATTCATTATTTAGTCTCAAATATCTGAAACATGTCAGGGGAGAGAAAAAGCAGTATTTTACATATTACATGACAGAAAACACAGGTTACTAAATATCACAGAGTAGAAATTAGTTGTAAGATATGCAATGTTATCTAAATCAAAGTATCAGAAAGCATTTTTCTTTTTAAAGCAGTGGGAGACTGAGGTTTCCTCTTCCTTCAATAATGGCTTATAGTAGAGTTGATGCTTTTGTGGAAAGTTAGAGCCAAACATAAAACATAAAAAGAGGTTGTATAATGGGCCAATTAAACAAATCTAGAGGAAATTATTCTCTAACTAAAAGAGAATTGAAATTTGTTAAGTAATTATTTTATGTACAAGCACTGATCATTCTGTGTATGGAAGTTCAAGAAACTTCCTCTGATAGCAAAATCTTCTGATGCTCAAATACTTTATATAAAATTATATAAAATTTACACAAAATCTACATACATCCTTCCTTATATTTTGTCACCACTAGATTAATTTTAATACTTAGTAAAATGAAATAAGTGTTTTTTTAGGGAATACTGATGAAAAGTCTGTAAATGTTCAGCAAAGCTGCAAAGTTTTAAATAATTTTGGTCCATGGTTGATTGAAATGACAGATGCAGAGAGGGCCTACTATAATATATTTTCTGTTGGGATTCCTTGAGACTTGACCAATGTTTCAAGGGTTTTCATGGAAAAAAAGCAATTAATTACTTGCTAGGCATCAGCGTGCAAGATTGTACTCCCAGCACTTGGCAGGGTGGAGAAAGGGTATCATGACTTTAAGGCTAGACTGGGCTTCACAGTTGGTCTTTGTCTTAATAGTAATAATAATAATTGATTACTTAATTTTAATAACTTAAAAATTACTGAAATAAGCAAAGAGGCATAGACTATCAGAAGTCAGACAGTGAAGTTGAAATGATTGCTTTCACAATATAGAATTTAATAGTTATTTGATAAAACAAACATTAAACCTGTATCATCAATCTACTAAACATACAAATGTAAATTTCTGGAGATAATGATGTGGATGCATGGAGCAGGATGTCAGTGACCCAGGAGTGGGAGACGATGCTCATGCTGATGAGGGTGTAATGCTTCACTGCCTTTAATTGAATTGAATATTTTGAAAACTAAATGATCTTCTTAAAAGAAAAACATTTAACACCACTCCGGAGCAACACATCTTAGATTCCTATTGGTGTAGAAATAAAAAATGTTATGAAATATTACCATGGCATCACAGAGGCGATTTCCTTTTCCTGTGTACGTGGGTTGGTACTTCAATGGAGTACCAAAGATTGCATTCTGAGTGCATGCAATTGATTTTCAAACTCTTTACATCCTGATTACAGTGTTTGAACAGCCATGTGAACAAATTTCCTACAATGTGATAGACTGATTTTTGTTCTACATGGTGATAGTTTAAGAAATAGGTTGACATGAAAGAAATAAATGTCCAGGCATGATGTAAATTTGAAAGTCATTAATATTTAAAATGTTCAATAACACTTTGCATTTAAGTGTTAAAATAAATGGTGCATCATATTTTCCTGACACTGCTAAGGCTACAATATGAAAACCTGAAGCTTTGATTTAACTTGGATCTGAATAATGATACAATTATAACCTTTGCAAGAATGAATTAAAGCATGTTCTAACCTTTTCATCATTTCACTTTTTTACTATCAGAAGAACGTTACTCAAAAAGGAAAGGAATGATTTTGCTGTGAGCTCTGCTCAGAGGTATGTTTCAAATTTTCATTACAATGAAATGTAAAGGACAGGAAAAGAAGATACAAGTTCCCACTCCCACTTTCAGTTTCTGATATGTAATACTCAATATTGACTAATAAACTAAGAGAACAACATGTTTTGTTTTAGAGATTATATAATATATACAATTGGAATACTTAAACATGCATCTTTTATTTTCAAAATGTATTGAATATTTTATTTTAAAAAGAAAACTTTATAGCCTAAGGATTTAATTAGAAATATCAAGTGAACAAAAATTATGAGAGCTTGTGAACATTAAACTAGATGAAAATTGCAACCTTTAATATGAGAAATTAAATTATATCACCCTTGATTTGTTGAACATAATAATGCTTATTAAGTAGAGCCAAATGACATTTTTTGTTATGAAGATTTTCTTGATATATGGCATTTGAAACACTCTATTCTTCACAAACATTGGTGCTCAATTTTTAAGATAATTTAATGTATATTTTATATGAAATCTGGATTTAGACTGAGGTTTTCTTGCTTGATTGATTTGGTAAATTTAAAGAAAGATAATATTTCATCAAAATTTGCTCAATATATGAAATCTACGTAGCTCCAAGGTGAACTCTCAATGCTGTATAATTTGCTCATTTTTAAAGAAAAAAAGAAAGACTGCCTAACCTTTGCTCATTTGTTTCTAAAAGCAAATGGCAATTTAATACCAGTTTATATTTACAAACAGTAATGCATTTTTGACTCTTTCTTGTAATTCCAATAAAAAATCTGTTAACTGATGGCCTATTGTGAGTAAGGCTATGTACTTCATTTCTCTTTTTCTTTCATTTTTATTAGGATATAGTCATTGTACAGGGGGGATTCATTGTGGCAATTTTGATTAGCCTTACAGTGTACCTCAGTTAGATCACCCCAGCATCTTCTCCTAGAACTCCCTCCTTATCCCACTAAATGCACTTACAAAAGGTTTCATCTTTCTATTCCATATATGTATATGAATTCCATCAACTGTATTTCCTCGCCTTCATCTCCTCAATTCATTCTCCTTCCTCCCATAATTAAACCTCTTCACTATACCTATGTTACCTGTGTTTTATTACTAATTCCAAAGTCAACGTTCACAGGGGTTTCTCAATGTTTCCTGGTTGTGCATATACTTTACTTTGGTTGTTGTTCAATTCCTTTATATTTGATTTTTTCTAAGATACATCATGGAGCTAAAATTCTAGAGGTGTTGAGGAAGATAGATGAGAATAAAGATAACATACCCATGCCATGTTACATTGTAACACAAAGAGCCTTGTGGACAGGAAGATAAAGTAGAACAAGGAAAAAGTTTGCAAATGTAAGTAGGGCTCATAGGTGGGGTACAAATTTATTTGATTGCTAATAGTAGGCCTTACTTTGGTAATATTTGACCCAAAAGTTGGAGAGTTGAGGAACTTAACCATAAAGATAGTAGAGGAAAGTTGGTGCAAGTACAGCTTGAGTTAAGTCTTAAAAGTCGAAATTGCTTTGGACTTTTGCAGAAAGTTCTTTGACCACTGTGGCTGGAGAAGAAGAAGGGTGAGCTAAGAGTGATTACTCCAAGATGCCTAAGGATAAAGCAAGGTATGAACTAGTGGGAATGTGTAAAGGTCAATTCAGTTCAACTAATTATGAAGCTTTTGCTGTAACTCAGAGAATGATGGAAAATAGAGCAAATCCAAGTAAGTATAACTGAAGAAATATTTGAATAAGAGACAATGTTGTTTACATATTGGTAAAATCCAATATACAAAGCTTTTTAAAAACCAGTTTACTACTTTAAGTTTCAAGTTTGGGAAAACAAATTTACTTCTCTTCTGTGGGGAATCACTTTTGGCAATATGTTTATGATATAGTAACTAGATTTCACTGTGAATTATTTGGTGTGAAGATTATATTAAATGACTTTAAATATGGGCATGTGGGTAAGCAATAAAGC
The DNA here is from genome assembly GCF_047511655.1 of Castor canadensis. Lineage (NCBI taxonomy): Eukaryota > Metazoa > Chordata > Mammalia > Rodentia > Castoridae > Castor > Castor canadensis. The sequence continues at coordinate 159,135,171 of NC_133391.1, forward strand.
TTAAAAAGAGAACTTAGCAGGGCTTGATTCATAAGTAAGTCTGAGTTTGCAAATTTATTTTCCTTTTCTTCTTCCAAAATACATTTCTTCAGTGCTAATAAGATAAACAATATATTGTATGATTAGGTTTTGTCTAAGGTGGTTCCAGAGTTGACATTTCATCTTGAAATAAATTAACAGAAATATACCTTTACCATAATTCATTTTCATGTCATTCTTGTGCAGTTAATAAACTGCCGTCTTTTGATACTTTCAATATCTATCTAATTTGCCATTCTTCCCTACTCCATGTGGTCATGGTTGTAATCTACCACTATAATTTTTTAATGTTGTTATGATCTTAAATGTCATACACTTATGGCTCTAAAAAGTATTACAGGTTCAGTGTTTTAATGTGAATTCTTATATCAACAATTTAGGAAAATTACATTCATTAATGTTTTCCTTACACCACAAGATCTATGATGTATATAGCATAAAGAAAAAAATAACAGGTTGTCATTCAAATTTTGCAAATAATTTTATAATTTTTTGAAAAATATTTTAGGCAATAAATAACATATAGTTTGAAAATATTTAAATATTGAAATTTTTTTTCAAATTGACATTAATGATAAGAACTAGCTAATATGAATCTGGATCTAAGGTACACAATTGCTGAGTGGCAAAAACCAGTATCAACAAGGTCCTCTACATTACAGAGTCTCTGACTTCCACCACCAGAAAATTCTACTGGCTTTCCTCAAGTTCTTTTCAGGTTCTCCCCAACTGTCAGCATTTCCTACTAGGATTTTCTTTTCTATTTCATTTCTATAAATGTATACAATAATGGAAATCATGATTGTGTTTAGCTAAGTTTAGCTCAACTTTAGATAAATAGTAATATGTGAATGGATGTATAATCAGAGTTTTATCAAATCTTGTGGCTCATAAGATCTCACTAAAAAAGATAAAGATAATACCATGCTAAAATTTTGAAAAAACAGAATTTCATTATGAAATATAATTGGCACTCATTTAATTTAAGGAAATTCATTATGAAATTTAATGGCTATTATATATGCTCTAACAATTTCAGGAAGATAATGGTTTCCTGCTTTATTGCTTATTCTGAGTGCATGCTCCCTGGAAAAATGTTTTGTAAAGGCACACTTTCAATTACTAGGACTTCACAGTTTTTGAAGTGAGAAACTGCACATATACATACAGTTTGGAACATGAGAAAATATGTTTTAGAAGAGCTGGAAGTTAATACAATGATGAACTATAATTTGCTAGTTGTTAAATCTTTATCCATAGAAAATGAATAACATTTTACAAAGTGACTCTCCATAAACTGAGTGAAATAAATGATTTATGAAGTATTGGGAAAGGGTATAATTAAGGTATTTAACAGTATAGGTTCAATCTATTTGCCTGATTCTTAATATTTACAAATTACTTTCTTGAAGCCTAGGTTTAGTCTATCCTGAGAGGATAGAGAGCCCAAAGTGTGAAACTGGTGAGCAGCAACTACTCCTTTCATAATACTTATAACAACCAAGATCTAATTCATAAAATTGAAACAAATTATTTTGAAGCGTTTTTAAAGATACATGAATACTTTGAATCATTGAGTCTGTAAAGCTTATTTGTCTGAGCACAACTTAGCATACTTTTCCTTCATAAATATATTTTAAATGAAAATCCAGTCTATTCACTAATGTCAAAAAACCGCCCCTTGTGACATGATTAACTTTTAATTTTATTGATTGTTTATTAATTCATGTTAATAAATAAATATCTAATAATAAAAACAAACCTGAAATATGTAAGGCATTTCTTTTCAGAATGAGATATATTTAGAACTAAAAAAGGAAGTTATATATTCATGTAAGTCTTCATGCTTCAGATACCTCCATTCCAAAGAGTTAGAACTCCCAAGACCATACTGTGAATAAGGAAGAAATAACTCCCTTTGGTTCATAAACTTCCTTTACTCTGTCTTGTAGTAGAAGTTATTATTTGCTATCCAATCTTAATGAATTGCATTCTAATATGCATCAGTGTTGCTAGTCTTGTACTTGTCAAATTAATTTACATTAAGACAAAGTAGCTAATATTGTTATTTTCTGAAAGAATACATGAGATCAATAGAGATTCTATCTTAGCCCAGAGGAATGAAAAACATAGTAGTGAAGGTATAGGCTATTTATTTATTTGTGGAGCTGAGGATCAAACCCAGAACCTCACACATACACTTATTTTCGACAAAGGTTGCTTTTCTTGACACCCTTTCCATGGTATAAAGTATTATACTATATCACCCTCAAACACTATTCAGAAATATGTATGCAAATAGGACATAATTGGGATATTTGTATAGTTTTTTTCTACCTCTCTTTGGTTCTACTTATTGAAGCAGATAATTTTTGCCCATTTTTTTGGTTAATTGATATTTGTAGTAGGAAGCAAAATGAATCCACTTAAAACCAAACACTTGTCCAGTATTTTCTAAAAACCCTGAAATGAATAAAGAGGTAGGTGTTCCAAATAAGAAACAGAGGTGAAAATTAGAGATAAGGGCAAAATAGTTTCTGCTGGGTATTGAGGGGGGGAGTGGGAGGGGGTGGAGTGGGTGGTAAGGGAGGAGGTGGGGGCAGGGGGGAGAAATGAACCAAGCCTTGTATGCACATATGAATAATAAAAGAAAAATGAAAAAAAAAAAAAAAGAAACAGAGGTGAGAACTTTGGGAATGTAAATTTTCTGGTTTTTCTGAGGTGGCAAACAGGTTGAATGAATATGATGGCAAAGACCCATGAGATGGTGTCAGCCAGGTTGTTATGGTTGGTGATAGGTAGAATTAAAGCTTGTAGGAAAAGAATACATTGAGCAAAGTGAGAGACCTGAATTCCTAAGCAAGGCCCAGAAGCAGATGAGCATTGGAGGTTTTCTTCCTGATAGATTGATGCCAAATAAAAACATTTATACTGCTGGAGTGAAAGTATGAGCCCAGGCAATAACTGAATTTGAGTTGTATGCCTATCATTTCTGGTAACTGAAATGCTGCATCGCCCTCTAGTCTTCTACTTCATATCTTTCTAGTCTTCTTTCTTCATAACTTCACAAAAAACACTTTCCCTTTACTTCTCCTTACCTTCCTGAAAGAATTAGTAAATCTTGTTAAAAAATGGTAGTGCAAGCTTTATTCAGGACCACAGTTATAGGTATATCAGGCACTGTGAAGGAATTTTCCAATGAGGGAGAGATAGCACCCAAATCTGAAGACAGCATGGGCACATGAGAATTTATGGAATAGGGGCCAGTGATTATAAAATTAAGAATCAAGGTGATTCTAACAAAACTGACCTAATAGGTTTTAACTGAAGACAGACCTGGGTTCTCAGATATCTCCTGAGGGATGGTGAAAAGTGAGAAGATATTGAAGACAATCAGATCTCAAAGACTGGGGAAGTTCTTACAAAATTCAATTAGCAGAATTCTTATTAAACTAGCTTTTATAAGGAAATATGAATATATGAAAAGGTTTAGGAATCTGTCTGAAGTTTGGTCAAACAAAAAATCTTTGTCACCCCTATTCCTTTCTTTGAAACTATGAATTCATGATTTGTAATAACTTTTCCATAGACTATCAAATTCTTTGCTCTTATATTTCTTCATATTATTTGCCTACAAAACTTCAAACTTGAAGGTTAATCTAGTTTATCTCCTAACCATTCTAGTGCCTGAAAATGGTTGAAAAAAATCCACTTTAAATTTATAAATAATTACTTTAAATTTTAAAATAATTTATATTTACAAATAATTATTTAAGTTTATAATTGTTTATAAATTTTTTTTATTAGCTTCTGGGATTCTGTTTTGACTGTCTCCATGAATGTCCTTTTCAACTTAATATCCCAGAATCAATTCTTCAAATAGAACTCTTCATCCTACAGACTTCTCCATTTATGTAAGTGGCAATTCTATTCATGCATTCACTCTGTTTGAAATCTTTGGTGTCATCATTACCTTTGTGGGGACTCAGGTGAACCTATTTGATCAGGTTCCATAGTGGTGAATTCTCCCCTTCAGTCTGATTCTTTTCAAAGTTGAATCAACAGGAGTATCTGATATTCATACTGTTTATTCAGGAAACACTCTTACAAGATACAACAGGCCAGTGGGAAGGGCTCTACATGCAGTTAGGGTTCAGATAACCACTTGCCAGAGGGACCATTCTCAGAGCTTGAGGGACTCTTTCCCTTTTCTTATATGTGTATTCAGTTCAGATCAGCTACCAAGTATTTGTTTCATAAAGGGAGTTCAAGTTCTTCTGGTAATGGTAAGGTCAATAAAAGACATTTCTGTGCTGAGATGTTCTTCATTTCCAGAACAGCCAGGGTTTTTAGACTTTGTTGTGTAGAGACCATGTAATCCACAGGGATGAAAATCCCTAGTCATCACTGATAGAGTAATAATGTCGCCATTTTGTGAATCGGTGGCAAAATGGCAGCCCTGCCCCTTAACAGAAATTCTTGCTCTCTAAGACAGCCCCACCCTTGCCAGAGACTACCATGCATGTGCTAACTTCTTTAACCTCCCCCATCTATAAAAGCCATGCCTGGCCCAGAATCACTGCTGTGCCATCTTTCCCCAGCCAACCTGGTGGTTCAAGCTTGCCATTAAACCTTGCTCTTGGACGTGAGACTTTTCTTGTGAGCTTTCCTATGAGCAGCATTTTTCCTAACATTTTGGTGCCATTACTTGGATTGGGTGCACTTCTGGCACTGACCTTGCTCTCTTGGCCTCCCCCACCTCATCCTACTCTCTCTCTCTCTCTCAACTCCCATTCCTTTCCTCTGGGATCTGAGCTGCTTTGCCAAAACCCCCGATCCTAGAAAGTACCTCTCCCTCACTTGCTCAGAGGGAATTTCCTCTTCCCCAGTGTGCCTCCAATTGCCATCCACCACCAGCCAATCTTCCCTCAAGGTCCTCTCTCAGTGACTTCCTCACATGCAGAGCTGTGATTTCTTTCTCATTTCCTCGAAATCCTAGTACTAGGTCTCAGCTCACTCCCGTCCATGGGAACCAGGTTCCCTAAGACTGTGAACCCCCATGGTGAAGACATTCCCTCTGGGTACTCCACATCTCTCTCTCTCTCTCTCTCTTTCTCTCTTTCTCTCTCTCTCTCTCTCTCTCTCTCTCCTGAGGAACTGATATTTCGGGGATGCCCACCATATCTCTCCTCAGGTCAGGCCTCACCATGGGAGTTGGACCATCCAAAATTCCTTCAGACTCCCCATTGGGAGGTCTCCTGGCCAACCTTGGGCCCCTCCACCTAACTCCTGATCTTAAGCCAAGAAAGCTCATTTTTTTCTGTAATCAGAACTTGCCCCAATACCCTTAGGCAATGTCTCCAAATGGCCACTTAATGGCACTTTCAATCCCAATATTTAAGGGATTTATACAATTTCTGTGAGAGTGTTGGTAAATGGAAGGAAATACCTTACGCCCAATCCTTTTTCTACCTCCACACCAAACCCTTCCTCTGTACTTCCTGTTCCCCTGAGCAGGATCTATTAGCCTCTAAACCAGCTTCTAAGTGAACCAAATCCTCTCCCGAACCTCCTCCTTCAACTTGTAAGCAGACTTCTTGTGCTGCTCAGGCTGCTTGTCTCTTCCTATCTTCCTGAGGGACTTTCCTGTCATGGTGTCAAGCCACTCTTTGCCAACACTGGCCTTAAGGTGATTCCAGCTCTGGGAGAGCTCATGCTCCCTCCCTGTGGGCTGAGACCAAGCCCTGAGTTTATTCAAGTATGCCTCATGCTACGTTGGTTAAATCCTGTTTGATTATGGCATCTGACAACTGTTTCTCTTCCCTCCCCCCCTCCGTCTAATGCCCAGACAAATACATTCAATCCTTTATCTCTGTGATCCAAACATTTCAATTGACATGAAATGATATGCTTCTACTAGACCAGACTCTTTCCTCATTAAACATGAAATAGGTTCTGGCCCAGGCCACTCAGTTTGGAAATGATTACCATTTACAATGAGCCCCAATACTAGTGGCACCTGGAAATGAGGGAATAAATGTTCCTGTACCTACAGGGACACAGGCAGTCCCCTTGACAGATCCACACTAAAAGGGGCTGGCGGTAGGGCTCAAGCAGTAGTGTGCCACTTTGCAGACATAAAGTCCTGGGTTCAAGCCCCAGTACAGCCAAAAGAAAGAGAAAGAAATATTTGGGGCTAAGGATGTAGCTCAGTGGCAGAGTGTCCGCCCAGCATGTACAAGGTCCTGGGTTCAATTCCCCAACATTACTAAATTAAAAAAAATGGTAAGGAAGATAGTGGCATTTATGTCACTTCAGCCATCTCATAGAGGAAGAAAGTAATTTAGCTTAGACTAGACCCCTCATTCTTCAAGTGAGGAAACTGAGGCCCAGAATGGTTCAGAGACCTGCTTTCCAGAGTGTCAGGTGTCAAGGTAAAATAACAACTTTACTTTACAGCAACACCCTGAAGAAAATCCCCTTACCTTTCTGCAGCATCTTAAGGATGCCATCAGAAAGCATACCACAGTGGACCCAGAGTCACAGGTGAGAGAGGTTCTCCTCAAAGATAAATTTCTAAGAGTCAGCCCCAGATATTTGTAGAAAACTCAGTCTGTGGCTAAAGAAGAAAAGTCATTGGATCAACTAATACAACTAGCTATGTCTGTATACTATAACCGGGACATTAACAACAGAAAGAAAAATAGGAGACATGACTTCATTGCTGCCCCCACTCGTCTGGGACCTGCATCCTGAACTTGTTACTATGGTGGGCAGGAGGGGCATTTCTGCACAGAATGCTTAAGGGGGACAGCCCAGGAGTCAGCCCAGCCCCCAACTGGGATCCTGGGTCCCAGGCCCTGTCCATGCTCCACGTCTTGGCAACAATGTTGAGGAGCCTCATGGTAGCCATTATGGCAGAAAAAAACAAAAGGTCATTTTCTGGCTAGACAGTGGAGCTCATTTCTCTGTTTTACCTTTCTCTCTGGGTTCCCGGTCCAATGACAAAAGTTATCGTTCAGGGCAAATATGGCTAGAGTGCTAGTTTACCTGGCCTCTGGCCTGTTCTTGGGGAGACCCCCTCTTCTGTCACCCCTTTCCTCATCCTTTGCTGGGATGGGATTTACTATCTCAACTAAAAGCTCAAATTCTCCTCCTCCCAGGCAGCTGTTTCTACTTCCCCCTTCTTCAGGAACAAATAGATTCCACAGTTTGTACTGATGAGACAAGAATAGGGTAAGCCAGGACAACCCTCCCTATTCAAATAAAACTCAGAAGTCCCTCAAAGTTTCCACACCCAAAACAACATCCCCTCAAGCCTGAGGATGATGAGGACTTATGCCTATCATAAATTCCTTAAAACAACAAGGGCTACTAATTACTAAATTCAAAATTCTTATAAAAGTTAATTTTAAAATACAAGTTACAAAGTAAACAACTGGAAAGGATATAGATCAGTAGTGAATGTATTTTTTGAGAAGTTAAAGAAAACAGGGATTTTTTTTTGATGAGAAAGAATCTTGTAAAGAAGAGTTTGTCCTAAAGATTGTTTCAAATAGGAGGGATTAGGAAAAGCCATCAAAGAGTTTAGTGTGTTATATGAAGGTCTGAGTAAGTTATAAAAGTGTATAATAAAAAGCTTTGGTGTGTGATAAAGTTAAAGTTGACTATAATCTAAGAGTTGCCTAAAATATTTTTTAAGGTCATGTCAAACTAAAATCAAATTCTCTATGATTATAAAATGACAAGGTTACATTGATATTGTTCTGCTCTGAGTAACATCTACAGAAAACTGTTATAGGAAAAGATTTTATCAAAGTAATTACTTGTGTTTTCTGTTGATCTTGTTAAGCTTTAAGTACTACTAAATTAGAGTTCATTTATGTATTTGCTCATGCAAAGGCCTCTTAAATGACCTCCTTATAACTGTGCTCTGTATCTATACTTTATCTAAATATGATACAAACTTTTACACAGTTAAAAGTGTCAGTTTATGTAAAATAATGAGCTAAAGTTCTCTTTTATCCAAAAGTGTTACAATTAACCTGCATCCTGACAGTCAGCCTCTATTTGCCTTTAAAGGTCCCACAAATGCTTCATAGCAACTAACCTGGTCAGTTTTGCCACAAGAATTTAAAGACAGCCCTCATCTTTGTGGACAGGCCCTAACCAGAGACTTATTAGATTGGCACTACCAGGAGGCCACCCCTCTTCAATATGGGAGAGCCACAGAGCCCCTCACCTGCAGGGTGACTGAATCCTTTTAAAAAAAACAAAATTTCTGGCCTCTGGGGATAAAAAGTCTCTAAGGAGAAGGCTCAATTATGTCTCCCTCAGGTCAGCTACCTAGGTGTGGTCTTAAAGGGACAGGCTCCCTGAAGCCCTTCCTTCTTGAGCCCCTTTTAAATAATGTATGGCTACCCATTTCTCTTAGGAAACTTGCCTCCAACAGACTCTGCTTTTCTGGCTCTCTACCAGGAACCTCCTCCAGGAATTCTCAGAGAGCATACAGACCAGATCCTGCCCCACCCTTCAGAGGGCCCTATAACAATTTCTGTTAAACAAGGGGATTTTGTTCTCCTCAAGGATCTTTGACCCTCTCCATTGGGGCCTCGGTGGACCAGCCCTCATCTGGTCATTCTCACAATACCCACTGTTGTCAAGCTCAATGTGATCCCCCAGTGGTGGAACCTCTCAAGGAATCATTAGAAAAATGGAAAAGGGATATGCCTATGTTTCTTGATCTCCTATTCTTCAGCTTCTTCCCTTGTGTCATACCACATGTATGCTATTGCTAGTCAAATGTTTAACCAGTTGTAACTTCAGGGATATCAACCTCTCCAAAACCATTCAGAGGACTGCCATAAGGGCCCCATCAGGATGCCACAGGAGTCTGAGGATTTTGCCCCACACAGTGACCCCTGCCAGCAAGAATCAGCTAAGAGGCTGACACTTCACCCCAATTCCCGATCTTCAGCCCCTACCCTCATCAATATTAAAGAAAAAATGGGGAAATAATGGAGTAATAATGTTGCCATTTTGTGAATCAGTGGCAAAATGGCACCCCCGCCCCTTAACAGAAATCCCCATGCTCTAAGAGAGCCCCACCCCTTCCAGAGACTACTGCGCACACTCTAACTTCCTTAACCTCCCCTTCTATAAAAGTCATGCGGGACCCAGAGTCTGTGTTGCGCCATCTTTCCCGGCCAGCCTGGCAGTTTGAGCTTTCCATTAAACCTTGCTCTTGGACATGAATCTTTTCTCATGAGCTTTCTTTGTGAGCGGCGTTTTTTCTAACAATCATACATCTAGGTGACACATAGTATCATCCCTGCCAAGTGCTTGCATGGGCCTTTTGACTACAATTAATGTTGTAGATAGAATCTGTCTTGTACCAAAGAACAAACACATGTATCCATTCCATCCACAAAAATCTGTATCATGAAAAATCTGAATGTGAACATCCAGCCATCACATCAACCAAAACTTTTAACTGCTTTTCTATGGTTGCTGCCTAACTGAGTTCTCTGACTCCTCATCCCCTGCAAAGTCACACTCTTTGCAGCAGTCCCCTTTTACACAGTTTCTGTTGCCATGGTTTCAGTTTCTACATCACAATGCCCATGTTATTCATCTCAATTCATCCATTCACCTCAATTCATTGCCTCATATAGGTGTTGAGTCATCTCACATCATCATAAGAATTAGTACATTATAAGAAGATATTCTGAACAGAAAGAGAGAGATAGAGAGAGAAAGGAGAAAGAGAGAGACCGCATCCACATAACTTTTATTATGATATATTGTAATAGTTATATTTTATTATTAGTTAATGTTAATTGCTTACTCTTTATTATAAACTTTATTGTAGGTAGGTATGATCTAGAAAAATAACAATATATTACTCTCCATTATTTTAGGCATCCACTGGGGGTATTGGATTTATCACCTGTAGATGAGAAGGAACTACTTTATATTCCTGAACCATTTTTTTTTTAAATGGTTCTCTGCATTTCTTTCTTATTTCTTTCACAATAAAATTCAAAGACATTCTCTGGTATTTCATCAGGTACACATCTCAACCTGTAATATCCTCATATCAAATATTAGCATATCTTCCTTAGGATCTCCACCTAAACACACCAGGGAGTAAGACTGATCATCATATAAGGGGCTGAGGGAATAGTTGAACAATACAGTGATTATTTAGCATACACCCTGGGTTTGATCCTCAATACTGCAAAAAAAATTACTTGCAAGCCAAAAGAATAAAAAATCTCATTTGTCCACTCTAGTTGTTAGTTTCTAGTTTCCTCTTAAATTTTATAAATTTACTTATGCATACCTTTAAGATTATAAATTCTATATCATTACAAAATAGAATTTTTTCTTTTGTCTTTCACCTTGAGAACACAAGGAATCATAATGCTAATTGACATTGTTATTGTTAATATTAAAATTGATTAATACTACATATTTTTTAAGCTTAGACTCCTCAGCAGTTGTGGAGACTAGAACCTAGGAGTGACTCCCAGGTTATTACAATCCTAAGGAATCTCCTGCTGAACATGGGCAGAGGCTGTGAATTGCTTCTAGCCTAAATTTTGAACAAATTAAAGATTTTGGATTCAAAATTAGTAAATATTTTGTAACTCACAAAGGAAATTATCCTGTGTGGTCCTTACATAATCTGGATAAAGCTCCAGCAACAGTAAAAGTGTCTCTTTATGATATGACAAACCTCCTTGATGTCTCAATGAAGTAAATGGCTTTAATAGGAGGAAGGTAAATGACAGTGTTACAACTGACGTCTCAGAATTCTGAGCCTCAGGCCATCAGCCCATGAGAAGCCAGGAACCTCAGTCACACAATCATTCGAAAATAAATTCCAACATTGATCTGAAGTTTAGGAACAGAGTGTTCCCCAGTTGAGCCCTTAAATGTGCATGCAGTGTGGGTGAATCTTGGGTTTCAGGCTTGTGAAAGCCAAAAGACTCAGCAAAACCATGGTCAGACTTCTGAACTGAAGAAACTATGACATATGTGTGTGCTTTTAAGATACTGAGATTATAAAAATTGTGACACATCAATTTGATGTGTATAACATTAATTCAGCATTCTTTGTTGTCTTTCAGATTCCTATACTTTTTCCCTGAACTGACACATAAGTTTTCTGAGCTGCATGGAAACTCCTTACATATACTTACTGTACATATATTTTTTTTCCCCATGCACATTTTAAACACTAAGATAGATAACTGATCTTGAATAAATATATGAATTAACACATTGAAAAATCATCCACTCCTTCACTTGTAGTGAAAAATCTTCAAGAAAGTAAGATAGAGGAAGGAAACAAGGACAGTCATCTGCCTAAATTTGGTTCAGATAATTAGAACAAACAAATAGTAAATTATAATTATTTATTCAATTTGCAGTTCAAAATATTTTAAGATTAAAAACATTTCATTTAGCAATCCTAAATGAAAAAGGATTATGGATATTTGATGATTGTGTTTAGGTTCTGATACTCCAAATTGCACAAGGTCAGTCACACAAGTAGGGAGAACTATTAATTTCTCTTGATCCTAGATGACAAACACTATTTGTATATATTTTTTCTAATATTTTGGGGTTAATTCATTAGACTATGTGGGGAACATTAACAAGAATTCCCCTTGGCTTGTATCATTGTTCATGTTCAACTAATCAGCATTGGAGCAGGAAATATCTTGTTATTAAACAAGGTAGGAATAAGAAGTTGAAGTTAAAGGGCACATGCTTCTCTTATCACAGTTTCTTCTAACCCAAATTTTGCCATTTTGCCATTGTGAGTAATTAGTGCTTCTGACTACATTTAATAATGTTCAATATTTTAGGAACACTAATTAGCCTACACAACACTGTTTCATCCACATTTTACAAGTTGAAGAAAATAAAGCAGAGAAAAAAGATTAAGAACCTAGCTTTGGGCCACAAAACATTATTCTCTCAATAAAAATGTTTGTTCCAAACTTCTTAATCCCTTTTCAAAAGGAAACCGTGGGCATACTTTTGTTGTAGATGTTTTTCTGTTCACAGCTCCTGTAGCCTATACAGCAGACATTTAGCTAATTTTTAATGATAAGGCTAGTGTTCTTAGAACCTTCCTATCTCATCTCACACTGGGCTTTCCCCAGGTCTCTGGCAGATCCCTGGAACATCTTTACTCGTAGCAAGTAGCTTTGAGTCAACATCTCCTTGTCAGCAAGCAACAGTGTGTGAATATTTTGAATAGTCCAATGCTCTGAGAATTCTTATACTTTTTGAGGATACTAGTTTCTTACAGCATTTATGGGGGAAGCATTTTGTTTTTAAATCCCCACTCAGTTGGAAAACCACATTGACTGGTTGTCCTTATTGGTTCCTCTTTTTGCATTCAAGCAGTTTATCTTTTTCTCCTTTTTGTGTGCCTTATTTCTATGAAGCAAATGTGGCCACTTTAACTTCTGTAGCAACTCCCTTGTAATCTCCATCTTTAGTTATGATTTTATCTCTCCATCATAAGTGAACACCTTTTGTATTCTCAACAACTTCAGCATCCATACTCATCTGATTTATACACTCATCACTTTCTTCTACCCATTCTTCAACAAACTGCTCATCTTATCTATTATTGAACCTTCCTTAGAGGTGAAATATTTGAGTTTCACCTCCTCTGTAACTTTGTTTTTCTTACCTATTACTAACCAAGCATTACTTCCTTCCTTTACAGGTTACACAACTTAGGATAGTGACTTACTTGTTCACCCCATAATGCTTCTCATCCATTGTCTTTAACACTCCACGTCACAACTCTCTTTATTGCTTTGGACTCTACTAAAGGACACACTGAGATAAATTCCTGGGTGCAAGTATAATACTTGAGAAATAATTTCAGGAAAAAAATGTAGACAAAAGACAAAAGGAACAGAATAAAGCAAATATAGCATGCAATTATGAGCTGCTTACTACAATGCACAAATGGAGCACAATTTTATTGGGGGCTTTCAGTGGAGTTATATAAAACACACTGCAGAATTTTCTGTAGAGGGATGTAAACTTTGTTGAATTTACCTAAGAACTCCATACTTTCTTTGGTGGAGAATTGCATATGTGTTTTATTTTTTTTATTTATTTTTTATTATTATTTTCATATGTGCATACAAGGCTTGGGTCATTTCTCCCCCCTGCCCCAACCCCCTCCCTTACCACCCACTCTACCGCTCCCTCTCCCCCCCAACCCCTCAATACCCAGAAGAAACTATTTTGCCCTTATTTCTAATTTTGTTGTAGAGAGAGTATAAGCCATAATAGGAAGAAACAAGGGTTTTTGCTGGTTGAGATAAGGATAGCTATACAGGGAGTTGACTCACATTAATTTCCTGTGTATGTGTGTGTTACCTTCTAGGTTAATTCTTTTTGATCTCACCTTTTCTCTAGTTCCTGGTCCCCTTTTCCTATTGGCCTCAGTTGCTTTTAAGGTATCTGCTTTAGTTTCTCTGTGTTAATTCACTTTTAGAGAGTGATTTAATTCTTCTTCATAGCTGAATAAAATTCCACTGTGTACAAGGACCATATTTTCTTGTTCCATTCATCAATAGTGGGGCATCTTGGTTGTTTCTATAACCTGGCTATTGTGAATAGTGCTGCAGTAAACATGTGTGTGCAGGTGCCTCTGGAGTAACCTGTGTCACATTCCTTTGGGTATATCCCCAAGAGTGGTATTGCTGGATCATACGCCAGGTCTATGTTTAGATTTTTAAGAAGCCTCCAAATTTTTTTCCAGAGTGATTGCACCAGATTGCATTCTGAACAGAAGTGTACCAGGGTTCCTTTTTACCCCACATCCTCACCAACACTTGTTGTTCATGGTGTTGCTGATGATGGCTATTCTAACAGGGGTGAGGTGGAATCTTAGTGTGGTTTTGATTTGCATTTCCTTTATGGCTAGAGATAGTGAACATTTTTTCATGTGTTTTTTGGCCATTTGAAATTCTTCTTCTGAAAAAGTTCCATTTAGTTCTGTTGCCCATTTCTTAACTGGTTCATTGATTTTAGTAGAGTTTAGCTTCTTATGTTCCCTGTATATTCTGGTTATCAGTCCCTTGTCTCATGTATACCTGGCAAATATTTTCTTCCACTCTGTGGGTGGTCTTTTCAGTTTAGAGATCATTTCTTTCATTGTGCAGAAGCTTTTTAGCTTTATGAAGTCCAGTTTGGCCATCCTTTCTTACAGTTGCTGGGCTGCTGGGGTTCTATTGAGGAAGTCTTTGCCTTTACCTATTAGTTCAAGAGTGTTTTCTGCTCCTTCCTGCAGTAACTTCAGCGTTTCATGTCTGATATTTAGGTCATTGATCCATTTTGAGTTGATATTAGTACAAGGTGATAGACATGGATTTAGTTTCAGTTTCTGGCAGGCAGGTAACCACTTTTCCCATGAACATTTGTTGAAGAGGCTGGGTTTTTTCCATCATATATTTTTGGCACCTTTGTCAAAAATGAGGTCAGTATACTTGAGTGGATTCATATCCGGGTCCTGTATTCAGTTTCAATGGTCTTCATGTCTGTTTTTGTGCTAGTTCTATGCTGTTTTTATTGCTATTGCTTTGTAATATAGTTTTAAGTCAGGTATTGTGATACCTCCAGCATTGCTCTTTTTGCTGGATGTTGCCTTGGCTATTCACAGTCTCTTCTGTTTCCAAAATAACTTTAGTGTAGATTTTTCAAGCTCTGTGATGAAAGTCATTGGGATTTTGATGGAAATTACATTAAACCTGTAGATTGCTTTTGGTAGTATAGCCATTTTTACTATGTTGATTCTACCAATCCATGAGCAAGGGAGATCTTTCCATCATCTGTAGTCTTCTTCATTCTCTTTCTTCAGGAATTTGTAATACGCCTTTTTGAGGTCATTCACATCCTTTGTTAAATGTACTCCTACATAGTTGATTTTTTGGGAGACTATTGTGAATGGAATTGTTTCCCTATATCCCTTCTCAGTTTGTTGGGTTTTGGTGTATAGAAAAGCTAATGATTTTTGTAAATTGATTTTGTATCCTGCCACCTTGCTGTAGCTGTTTATATTATCTAAAAGTTTTTGAGCAGAGGTTTTTGGGTCTTCAAGGTATAGGATCATATCGTCTGCAAAAAAGGATGTTTTGACAGTTTCTTTACCTATTTGTATTCCTTTTATTTCTTCTTCTTGCCAAATTTCTCTAGCTAGAAATTTCACTACAATGTTGAATAGGAGTGGGGTAGTGGGAACACTTGTCTCATGTCTGATTTTAGGGGAATGACTTAGTTTTTCACCATTAAGTATGATGTTGGCTGTAAGTTTGTCATATATGGTCTTTACAATGTTGCGGTACATTCCTCCTTTTCCTAGAGCTTTTGTCATGAAGTGATGTTGGATCTTGCTGAAGGCTTTTTCTGCATCTAATGAGATGATCAAATGGTTTTTGTCTTTTTTCTATTGATGTACTGTATTACACTTATAGATTTGCAGTGATGAACCACCCCTGCATCCCTGGGATGAAGCTGACTTGGTCATGGTGTATGATCTTTCTGATGTGTTCTTGGAATCAGTTTGCCATTATTTATTAAGGGTTTTTGAATGAACATTCATTAAGGAAATTGGCCTGTAGTTCTCCTTTTTGGAGGTGTCTTTGTCTGGTTTTGGTATGAGAGTAATATTGATGTCATAAAATGAGTTAGACAGTGTTCCTCTTTCTATTTTGTGGAACAGTTAAAGGAGAGTTTCTATCAGTTCTTCTTTAAACATCTGATAGAATTCAGCAGTGAATCCATCAGGTCCTGGACTTTTCTTTTTTCAGAGACTCTTGATTGCTGCTTCAATTTCTTTTTGTGTTAAAGATCTATTAAGGTGATTAATATCCTCTTGGTTCAGTTTTGGGTGATTGTAAGTTTCTAGAAATCTGTCTATTTCTTCAAGATTTTCAAATTTATTAGACTATAGGCTGTCAAAGTACTCTCTGATGATTTCCTGGATTTTTGTGGTGTTTGTTCTTATATCCCTTGTGCATTTATGATTTTACTGATTTGGGTTTTTTCTCTCCTCATTTTAATCAAGTTTGCCAGGGTTCTGTCAATCTTAATTATTTTTTCAAAGAACAAGCTTTTTGTTTCATTGATTCATTTGTCTTTGTATTTCATTGATTTCAGCCCTTATTTTAATTATTTTTCTCCCTCTCCTTGTTTTGGGATTTAGTTGTTCTTGTTTTTCTAGGAATTTGAGCTATAGTATTAGATCATTGATTTGAGATCTTTCTGTCCTTTTAATACATGCACTCATGGCCATAAACTTTCCTCTTATGACTGACTTTGCTGTGTCCCATAGGTTGTGGTAGGTCATCTTTTCATTTTCATTAACTTTCAGGAACCTTTTAATTTCCTCTTTTATTTCATTAATGATCCATTGATCATTGTCCAATGTGTTGTTCAGCTTCCAATTGTTTTCATGTTTTTTACTGCTGGTTTTGTTGTTGATTTCTAGTTTTAATACATTGTGGTCAGATAGAATGCATGGGATTATTTCTATATTCTTGTATTTGCTGAGAATTGCTTTGTGGACTAAGTTATGACTAATTTTGGAGAAGGTTCCATGGGCTGCTGAGAGGAATATATATTGTTGTAGAAGTTGGATGAAATATCCTGTAGACATCATCTAGGTCTATTTGATCTATGGTGTGATTTTTTTTTTTTTTTTGGATGACCTATCTATTGGTGATGTGGGGGTATTAAGGTCTCCCACTATGCCTGTGTTGGTGTTTATATATGTTTTTAGGTCCTTTAGAGTACATTTGATGAAATTGGGTGCATTGACATTGAGTGCATATAGGTTAATAATTGTTATTTCCTTTTAGTGTAGTTCCCTTTTATTAGAATGGAGTGTCCTTCTTTATCTTGTTTGATCAATGTAAGTTTGAAGTCTACTTTGTCTGAGATAAATGTTGCCACCCTTGACTCTTTTTGGGGACCATTGGCTTGGTAAATCTCCTTCCATCCTTTCACTTTCATCCAGTGCTTATTTCTGTTGATGAGGTGGGTTTCCTGTAGGCAGATGATTTTTGGATCTTCCTTTTTAATCCAGTTTGCTGATCAGTGTCTCTTGATGCGGGTATTTAGTCAATTAACATTCAGTGTTAGTATTGAGAAGTACATGGTGATTCCTGTCATGTAGTTGTTTTTGTTGATTAAGGGTCTGATTGTATGCAGCTGAATGTGTTACTCTCTACTTTCTTGCCTTTTCTTCTCCTGTGGTTTGGTATTGCCTGATCTTTCTTGGTTTTGTTTACTTTCATTTTCTGTGTGCAGAATTCCTTGGAGAATCTTTTGTAGTGGTGGTTTGTTGTAGTTTATTGTTCCATCTATTTTGAATGGTAGTTTTGCCAAGTAGAGTATCCTAAGATTGATGTTATTTTCATTCAATGCTTGGAAGATCTTACTCCTTGCTCTTCTTGCTTTTAAGGTTTCTATTGTGAAGTCTGCTGTGATTTTGATGGGTTTACTTTTGTATCTTTTTTTTTTTCTGTCTTACAGCCTTCAATATTCTTTCTCTAGTCTCTGTACTTGTTTTTTTAATGATAATATGCTGTGGGATAGTTCTATTTTGGTCAGGTGTGTTCGGTGTTCTGGAGGATTCCTGTACCTGAATGGGCATAGTTTTCTCTAGATTTGGGAAATTTTTTGTTCTTATTTTGTTGAGTATATTACGTATTCCTTTTGCTTGCACCTATTCTTCTTCTTCAATGCCCATGATTCTCAGGTTTGCTCTTTTGGTGGAGTCAGTGAGTTCTTGCCTTTTCTTTTCAAGGTCTTGAGTTGTTTAACTAATACTTCTTCAGGTTTTCCTTTAATTACCATTTCATCTTCAAGTTCTGAGATTCTTTCTTCTTTTTGTTCTATTTTGTTGAAATGGCCTTCCATTTTTTATTGTATTTCTGTTTCATTCTTTTTTTTGAGGTTTTCCATATTGTGGGTTACATCCTCTTTAATATTGTCAATTATCACATGTAATTTGTTTATCTCTCTGTTTATGGTGATCTGTATATCAGTTTGGTGTTTATTTAAGGTTTCTATGATTTAATTTATTTGTTTCTGTGTTTCTCATATTCTTTATTTTTGTTGTTTTGGAATTTCTTGAGTGCCTCCTGTATGTTTTGGTTGACCATGTCTAGTAACATCTCTATAAAATTCTCATTAATTACTTGTAGGATTTCTTCTTTCAGGATGTTCTTGTGGTCTTCATTGGGTTCCTTGGTATAATTTCTCTTTGTTTTGTTGGAGTCTGGATCTGTGTATCCGTTTTCTTCACTTCACTCTAAATCCTGTAATACTTTATTTTTGGGGGGAGAATTGTTTCCATCCCTTTTTCTTCTGCCCATATTTCTACTAGGTACCATTTCTGTCCCTGGACTCTGTGTGATTTAGTACTAGCTGGGTTGCAATATTAATACTAACAAAACCAAGAGTGAATGAGAAAGAAGAGAAAGAGAAGGAAAGATAAAAGAAAAAAAGAAGAGAAGAAAAAAAAGTGAAAAAATGGGAGAGATGGTGGGTGATCAAACAGCAAACCAGACAACCAAACCCTTAAAGAAAGGAAAAAAAAAATCACCAATTCTGGAGCAGTAGAATTGCCATCTTAGTTGTTATGTTAGTCCTTTAGCATCCAGTCCTGTCTGTCTGTGTCTGTTAGGCAGGTTTGGAGCCCTCCTGTATCAGCCTGAGAAGGAGCCTGGTGGAGCGGTTATCTGACAAGTCTTTAGAGCTGTGGTTCGGTGCAGCCTGAGGGTGGGGATCCCAGCAGGGAGGGGATGGACCTTTCTCATGTGGAGCTGTTACTCGGCGGGGCCCGAGGGGCAGGGATCCTGGCAGTACATGGATCCGGTCATACAATATGGAGCTTGGGAGGATCTCACTTTTTAATTCAGTATTTTCTTGGCCAGTTATCATATGCTCATGCTATTATCCCCCTTCTTAAGTAGCAAAAATGACAGTCCCTTGAATACATGCAGACTTTTGTCCGTCACCTCATTTTGCTGCTGCTTTTTTACAGCAAATATTATAATAAAAGCTATATAAAATACTGACTTCACATCCCTATGTCTCAACAATCTTCTACTTTAGCCCCACAAGGAGCTGAAATCTTAATAGTCTCATCAATAATTATTATTTTGCCAAAATTTGTAATTAATACTTAGTGCTATTTTCTTTTGTTACTCTATATTCTTTCATTATGATAATGACATATGAGCATAAAGTGTGCTTTGATCATGTTCACTACCTTATTACTTTTTTCTCCCCATTCCACTTATTTTTAAAAGATAATTTCATGCCATTTTCATACATAAATAACATACTTTGAACATATTCACCTCCAACATCATCTATATCCCTTTCCCATTAACACACACACACACACACACACACACAATCTAGAGTCCTCATCTGAGAGAGTGTGTGGTATTTTTCTTAATCTTGCTTACTTTGCCTGACACAATGATATCCTACCCATTTTCCTCTAAATGACAAAATGTCATTCTTTATGGCTGACTAATGCTCTATGGTGTATATGCCACATTTTCTTTATCCATTAATCAATTGGCAGATATATAGGTTGATACCATAGCTTATTAATACTGAATATTCCTCATCCTTGTCTACATACTAGAATTTGACATTTTCTTTAATTTTTAAAAATTATTTTGTTTTAATGTTCTTTTCTCCAGAAAAACTTGATTTTTAAAAAATTTTTATTTATTATTTGAGCCGTTTCTCCACCCCATCCACCATTGCTTATATTTGTTTTTTGTTATTGTTCTCATATTTTTGAAAAAGATTTTTCTTATGTAGCCCACACCTTCCTATGTAGAGCAGGCTGGTCTAAAGCTTACCATGGAGTCCAGGCTGGCTATGAACCCATGACCATCCTTTCTAGGCTCTTTTTTGCTGGTATTACAGATGTAAACTCTTATGCCTGTTTTTCCAGATTTTATGGACTCTTGGTTATATAAGTTTTTTAGGTTTTTTTCCATTTCAGAATTAGTCATTTTGCCAACAAAAGAATATCCTCTTCCCTATTGTCATGCTAAATATGTTTTTACTGCTTCTTTTGATGAGTCCTTCCCTTCTCCTATGTCTTTAAATATAGGAGAATGAAAAGAAAAAGAAAAATCTTAAACATTCCTCACTTCTCCATCTATACTATCTTCCCAGAATAAAATTACCCAAACTCAGTCTCATAAAGTATCTTCTAATGACTCCCATTTCTATATTCATTCCCAATCTCATCCCTTGTTTCAGAAGTTTTGAAACCTAATGCACTATTTCACTTAGTATACAAGACCATATAAAACTTAAAGTGGCCACTGCTGCTCTTCTCTCCTACCAAATCTTCTCAGTTTGAGAAGAGATAGATCTTGTCTCTGTCTCTGTCTCTCTCTCTGTGCACTTAGAAAAGTAAACATATTCATGATAATCATGAGTATAAATAGAGAAAGGGAAATGTAGGGGAAACACATTTTTAAACTATCCAACATTAAATTGACAATGATTGTCTAAATTTATTATGTACAGAATGATGGTTTGAAATATTCACTCAGTGAAATGACTAAATCAATTTAATATAACAATACATCACATATTTTTGCAGTGGGGACATATAAAATCTATTCTGTAAGAGATTTTCAAGTATAAAATACATCATGATTATTATGGTCACCATGTTATATGGACTGTATCCTGAACTTTTTCCTCCTATAACTGAACTTCATTTCAATTTTGTGTCTCCCCACACCCCAACACATGTACAGACATCCAGCCCCCAGCACCCAACATTCTATTCTCAACTTTCATGAGATTACACTTTAAATATTTCATCCACAAGTTGGGTCATACAGTATATGGCTTTCTGGGTCTACTATTATGTTGAAAAAATATCTTGAGAATTGCTATCTTTGTTTTATTACTCACTTTAGAAGAAAATACTTTAATTTTTCACTGTTAAGTGTAACCTTACCTGCCAGCTTGTTATATGTGGCCATTGCTGCTTTGAAGTAAGGAAAATGTTAATTTAGAGTAAAATGCAAATAAAGAGTAATAGTTTAATTCTGGACAACTATAGGGGTAGATCTAATGCCACTTTGAAAAGGAATTTGTTGACAACAGAGGAAGTATGTATGTCAAGTGCTGCACAAATAATTTTTGCTATTATACATACTACAAATTGACTAGAAATGTAAAAACAACTAGAAGAGATCAAAACTTTAAGCACTATTTTAAAAAAGCAATATATGTGTGTATTTGTGTCTTGTGTGTGTATGTTTATATGACTTATATTCTCTAAGTTCAGTTTAAAATTAGACTTTTGAAACTGCAAACCCAAGTCAAAGAAGAACACAGAGCCACGAAGCTAAGCGATAAAGCTGTTAGAAGCATGAGATATTAAGGACAAAACTCCTCATTTTAGGGATGAATAAATAGTCATTGGGACAAATGTTATGAAAATGACTGAGGAAGCTTTTTGTGGAATCTCATGTGACTCTTGTTCCTCTTTAGAAGCATCAGTGGCAGACCTTTTCTTTGTACCATAGTCCTTTCTCTATGGAGTTTTTCTTCCATAGGTAGATATCTTTGTTAAAGAAACAGATCTTTTTCAGTTATAATACACAAGAAACTTTAAGCATAAATGTACTATATTTAAATGTAATCAAGAGATTCAACTCAACAGAGAAACCCACCAAATCCATCTTGGCACTGCCAACACAAACAAAGATTTTTGCTGCCTCAAAACAACCTACATGCTAATATGAAGAGCATGGATGGAGACAGAGGTCAATAGTTTGGACAGTAAGGCTAGAGTCTTGTGGGACACTGAACATTCGGTGTCAGGACAAGGAAGTTTCTGCTTCAAGTCCCAGACATGACATGGTCATCTTAATTAACCAATTGAAACTCATTTACAAAATACAAATTCAAACATAACATTACTAAGAATTTCAGAATTGCAGTACTGATAATTAAACTCCAAATTCAGACCTTTCTGAGGATTGTACATTTGCAACTGTACTCATTCGTCACCCCAAAATTCAGCCTTGCCTAGAGATATCAGGCAATTCTAGGACTGACTAAGAATGTATTTATTACACATATTTCCTGATGAAATAAAGGCCAGAGTGTTGATTGATTTTAAAAATAATCACAGTCTATTTCTTGTACATTTTATTTACAGACCAAGAGTTGTGTACAATATGCATATTTGAAGACATGCTCAATTTTTTCTGAGCTATATTTTAAGTTAATGTAGTCTAGATGATACTTTTTGCAATGCATTCCAAATTACATTAGCATTCACTAATTCTTGAATACTGAAAATGTCAGATTTGTTTGTACTCAAAGCATATATCCTTTTCTCCACCTGCACAACTTACCTAAACATTCTAAGTCTCAGTTACTTTACTCTCAAAATGAATATAATAGTTGGACACAACTTTTTAGGTTTTTAACAAGATCAAATAATATAGGGCAAGGCACAGAGAGGGCCATTCATGTAGTAAATGATCAACAAATATTAACAGTTTATTATTTTTCCATTTTTGTACTTCTAATTATGTGTAGCACTGAAATATCCTTTAGGTTAAACATTTTATTTAATTCTTGAATATATTTGTAGAAGAGAAAAAAATTAGTTTAATTGTTATGTTTATTTTAGGCCCTTCAACAAGTCAAAATATATTCCTCAAAATTTGCTTAAAATACTTGTACAATAGAACACATTCCAGTTTCTTGGCACAGAATACTCCATTTTACAGATGACTCTAGTTAACACTTTAACAGTCCAATATTTGGAGATGTGTATGTTTGAGATATTTTACCTCCAGTTTCCTGATGAGATGTTTAGGTTTAACATCAATAGGAGATAGCTGTAGAGGAAATTTTCTGTTCTAATCAAATGATTCTGTAATATCACCATGCCCCATTGACAATGTAAGATGGACATTTGATTAGCTCAAGCAATTCTGGGGCAACCAAAGCAATCAGAGTATTCTTGTGTAGTATATCTACAGAATCAATATCAGTGTTTGACAAAGCACTTATCCATTTTCCGTATTTGTATCAAGTGTTTGTGTGAGAGCCAGACTCCTTCATGTTCCTTTCAACATGAGGGTTATTTCAGGCTATCAGACATAGCCTCAGCTTAATGATTTCATTATAACAATTTCCACTTGCTGCTGATCCAACAACTTTATGATCGCCTTCTGGAATTGCAAAATGTGCCCAAAAAATATAGAATTTATGAGTAAATAATGTCTGCTAATTGCATACTGCACATTTGCATGCCCCTAGCTCTGTTGCACAATCCTTTCATTTTCTGTTTAAGCCAAGGGCATATTGGAAACCACAAAACAAGAGCACAATTCTGTTACCCAGAAGGGATTGGTCACAACTGTGGTATAATATAGTAAGAAACCAAATATACAGATCCCATTTCAAAAAAAGCCAGTATCAAATGAGTTAACCAATAGATATTTTACTAATCTTAGTGATAACTTGGAATAGAAAATATGAATTTACATACAGAATATAAGTTCTTTGAGAAGAGACTCTTTAATTAATTTTGACTGTAATAATAGCAGGATGTTTTCCTGGTTCATTACAGGTGTATGATTTGTTCTGAAAAGAGGTAACTTTCAAGTTTGTCACTTTGACTTTTATCTATGCAACATCTAACAAGTGTACCAAATATACTGGATTTCTCAATTGAGAGAATTGGTTGCAAATCTGCCCTATTCATCATTAAAATATGACATTTCAGCATGCCAGAGAAATATATCAAAATATGATTCATGTCATAGAAATGACATATTAGAGGATGCGATTGTGTCTTGAGCATGGTTTTACACTTTTTGCTGCCACTCAATTTTCTGAAAATAATGAAATATTAATTGCTAAGCAAAATATGTCAGCTAGTTAAGTAGACTACGCAAAACAACAAAAAGTGGTAAAAAGAAAACACATACAGATTTCTATGCTAAATATTGCTAAGTAAATTTATTTTTACAGCAATTTGTGGAAACTCAGTAACAATGAAAACAAAACAGTAGAGTTTTGTTTGACATATAATTATTGGATAATTAATGACAGAGCATGACCAAAAAGTGATTCTTATATTTAGAAGTGTGTTCTCCTAATATTTTTTTGTTGATTACAAAAGTTGCATTTTTTTCTTTTGGCAGTACTGGGGAATGAACTCAGAGCCTTGCACTTGTAAGGCAAGTGCTCTACAATTCAGGTCAGGCCCCAGTTCTTGGTTTGCTTTTTCCATATACTCTTGTGCTGTGGCCCAGGCCTGCCTCTGACAATGATTCTCCTATCTATAGCTCTTGAATAGTTGAACTTACAATCATGTGCCAACATGCTCAGCATCAAACTAGCTTTAGTGTTAAACAAAATGGCATTTTTTGTTTACATATGAAATATTTCCTTAATTGAAATTAACATGTGCTGTATGCAGATAGCACATCCTGTAATCCTATTTGGGAGGCTGAAATGGGGAGGATTGGGATTTGAGAGTGGCTGGTGGAGTGGCTCAAGTGGTAAAGTGCCTGTTTAGCAAGTGTAAGGCCCTGAGTTCAAACCCCAGTACCAATAAAAAAAAAAAAAGAGATTTGAAGCCAGCTCAGGCAAATTGTTTGTGAGACACCATCACCAAAATAACCTGAAAAAAATGGGTTTGAGGTGTTATTCAAGTGAAGAGCACCTGCTTATGAGTGCAAAGTCTTAAGTTCAAACCACAGTCCCACCAAAGAAAAAATTAACATGTTATTTTTGGACTCTTCTAAACTCTTTTCTGAGGTCCTATAGTAAGAAAATGGTTCGTTTTTTTCTCCCCAAAGTAAGCATTTAACATGTCCAGCTGTATGATATGATAATTTCAAACTCAATTCTTTAAGATACAGAAAATCATACCTGAAATATGCTCTTTATGTCTTTGAACTCATTTTTCTGTATTATATTTACTCTTTCAAAATGTCATTGATTTTCCTTCTTAGAGAATAACTTTTATTTAAATTGTTTGTTGTTCTTAAATTTTTTTTTGATGTTATTGTCTCAAATATTGTAATTGTATAATTTCAAATACTAAAACAATGTTAAAAATCTCACATTGCATTTAAAAAATCTTTCTCACATTGCCACAACAATCGTCCTAAGAAAAGCACATCTGATTGTCAGTACTTGCTAAACTATTATGTAAAATTATTTGAATGAAGTTGATAAAGTAAACATTCATTTTGAAATTCAAGATTAACATTTTGGATTGTTTCCAAAATTTGCTACAAAATGTATTTCCATTTCTACACAGATGACCTCAGTACAGCTTTCTGATGGGTATTTCCAAGGTTTCTTTCTTTATTTACTTAAGATGCTACCTTTTATTTGGCATGTGTTGAATTGTTACTTATCTTGATATATTTCAGCCTGGTAACTATAATTATTTGCAGCTATTTTGGAATAAAATTTGTCAACACTGATGCTTTTTAAAATGAGACGTTAAAGGAAATTCAACTACAAATACAGTTTTGATGGATGGTATCAAGTGGGATATTTAAAACCTAAGTAATTTTATATAATACAAAATAACTTTTAATATTTTTTTCTGAATAACTTGATGGTTAGCGTATACCTGTACACTCAAGATTATTTCTCATTAAAAAGTTTGTTTTTTGGATTTCCATTATTGTACAAAAAATATGGGATGATCAACTTAAAAAGAAGAAAGTTTTATTTTGGTTTAATGTTTCAGATGATACCTTCCAGAATCAATTGGTCCATTATTTTGGATCATATCATGCTAGGAATGCCTGGTTAACTCATGGCTAGTATGTAAAAGAGAGAGAAAAGGGGAAGGGACATATACCCAATGACCTAGAGGCCTTCAACTAGAACCAATTCTTAAAATTTCAATCATGTTCTAATAGTACCAATCTTGGATCAACTTTTGTCACAAGGACCTCTGGAGGACATAACACATCTGAAGAACATGTCTTGGTGGTATGAACTTGTGTACTTTAGGAATTTGAACAAAGAATCTGGAAAGCATGCAATTGATAGTATTGATTTTCTGCTAATAGAGAAGTAAATAATCTGCAGACTTCACAATATTTAAGTAATTTCTCATACATAGTGATTCCAATTCTGCTACCTGAGGATAGCCCATGTGGCTGGAATAGAGGCCTCCATCTAGGACACTGGTTTGGAGTTAAAAAAATTAATAAATGTTGTAATATGAAACAATATGATATGTTGATATTTGCAGACATAGTAGAATCTTTAAATGAAGCTGATTTACAGACTCATAGTTTCATATACTTACATTTTTGTGAAAATATTTAAAGTTTATTTTTAGCAATTTTAGTTTTCTCTACATCATTATTATTTATATCACCTCACTGTTTAATGGATCTCCACTATTTATTTCTCCTGTGTAATTTAATCAAATGTTATAGACTTTAACCCATCTCTCACAATATGAAATAAAATGTTGTCTTTAATTTCAGATTTTGGGAGATGAAATCTGACTGTACCACTTGGAGCAATGAAACACAGTGAAAACAAACATGTGACTTAAGGTTACTTAAATATTCTACACATTTTTCTTTGGTCATAAAATAAAAAATTAGATATGCCTACATATTGTTTTGTGTGAAAATGATAATATTCAACTTCATGGTTAATATTAATAAGAGTTAACCATGATTCTATATTTGAGAACTTATAGAATCATCATTTTTATGAAATAATCTTTCAAAATGACATGAAAATATACATTGAAAATATACTATATGACATGAAAATATATCATGGAGATATACTATAATTGATAAAGAAAAAACTTTGATTAAATGGGAATATATCCTTAATAAAGATGTAAATTTTGAATAAATAGTAATTTGTTTTATATTGTACATATTGTTCATTTATTTTGCAATTGTACTTTGGTGTTTTATAACCTGATAATTGATGGAACCATATTTCTTACTCATCACAATCCAACATGCTCAGAAATTCCACCTATAATATGCAGCATATACAACTGCATGGCTCAACTTGGTTTAATATTTTCTGCAGGATTTATCAAGCACAATAGTACCTTTAGCTTGTATTTAGCAAAATTTTAAAAATCACATCATTTAACTTCTATTTGCTAAAGATACAGTGTGATTTAATTCTCTTTCTCTTTCTCTCTCTCTCTTGCTCTCTCTCACACACATATGCAAAATAAGCAATTTGGAATAGTTACTTTAACTTAAAAAATATGAATAAACCCAAATCACAGAAAATTTGAATAATTTTCCCTATAAAATTTTCCTTACAGCCATATAGAGAAATTTTGGAGATATACTCACAAAAAAGTTTAAAAAAGTGGTGCTATGAGTTTTGCTAAACATAACTACTGCATGCACAAATCAACAGATAGTTTATAGTGAACCTAATTATTAGGTTTTGCTGAGAATGAAACATCTGTGACAAAGAGGGACCTAAATAGTAATCTGTGGCAGGAATAATCAATTTGTTGGTTCTATTCCTAAAGAACACTCTTTCCATGTCAGTACCCTTTCAGGGGCATTTTCATTTGCAATTTCTACTTGCAAAGAAGGAAATTCAGAGAGAATTTTTGTTCAGGAAAATTTCATGTTATAGCTTGATTTTAAAACACTGTAATGTTGTATAGATGCAATTGGTTTTAGACCTGCACATTCAGTTACACCTCATCCTGGTGTAATGCAGAGAAATGGTGGTTTGACATAAGGGGTTGTGGACATAAAGTTTGGCTCTGAAATGTACTTGATATTTGACACTGAAAAATACATTAGTCCTTCCTGAGAACCTCAGTTGTAAATGAAAGTAGTGGTACGTTTGCTTAGATAATTGTAGAAGGAAGGTGAAGGTGGTCTGAATTCATAAATAATATGACGACATAATGGAAGAGAAATCTGATGTCACATTTGAGAAAACATGAATCAAATGCAATGGAAAAAGTGGCTTAAGAAGGTATTTGACTCTTCTCAAATGCTGGTAGTGCTGTGAAATTCATTAAGAAAGACATGAATCACCTGTTTGAAGAATAATTTTGTACAGATGTACAAAGTGATTTGAAAATAAATATAATAAAAAGAGTAATGACATCTGGAAAACACAGTAGCACTGAACATATATGTCTACTTCAATTCTTCCCTAACAATCACTAAAATAAAAAAGAAAGGTATAAAATTTAAAAAGAATAAACCAATAAAGATTTGCAAAACTAAACAAGATAACAGCAACAATATGAACAATTCTGGAAAGAGAATAGACAAGAGGTAATTATTGCTTTAGAAAATTCTTTAAAGTTGAAATGTTTCTGATATAATCCCTGAACAATTCAAAGTTCTCAAAATGAACTCCAGGATGGTTCATAAACTGAAGAGAGAAACTGTCACAGTCAGTTGAGGTGAAAGTGGAGCAGAAAACAAACAAGTATTATTTACACTTCTACCTAACAGACAGGCAAAGATATCTACCCACTGAGAAAAAAAGATAATTATCTACAAAAAGTGTAAGAAAACTTGGTCCCTGTTCTTAGAGTGCAAAAAATGTAGGAAGTATGAAAAGAGGAAATCTTACTTAGAAATGTATGAGGTTTCCTGCACAAATAGGCCTGTTCAGAGAAATCTATCAACTTGGTGTTAAGAAATCCCCCCATCTCAGTTCAATTTCCTTTCAAGCTTTGAAGTAATCATGGTGGATTATACAGCCCATTCCTTCTTAAAGTTTTAAGGTAAAAGGTTAAAATACTCCTGTATCAGAAATCTAATCTGTGAGATAAAGGAAAAAAGGAAGAATATTCAACACTGAGTCCTTAAATGGGCATACACTCTTAAAACCATATAACATTTGTAAAATAAAGCAAAATAAAATAATGAATAAAAGCAGTAAAAGAGGTTTAAAACAAAAGAAACAAGAAATTGAAACCAAGTTTGCAAGAGCAATCTATGAAAGGAAGGAATTCAACACACACAGACACACACACACTGAGTTACACAGTCTCTAAGATGGCTTCCAGTGATTCCTGCTGTCTATCCTCACGACCTTGTCTAAGTTATTTCCCTTCAATAAGTTGTTCCTAAAAAAAGCAGAGTACAGCAATATTGAAAAGGTGACACTTCTTTGAAGAGGTTATTGTTATAATGAAACAAGACTCTATGGTGCCTACTTGACACACCAGCTTTAATGAAGCAGTCCACCTTGTTAGAGGCACCTTAGTGACAAGGGACTAAAGGTAGCCTCTTTTCAGTAACCAGTGGCTATACACTGAGTTCATATGCATCATGATATTATGACCAATTAATACTGAGTATAGCAAAATAATCCTTAACAAATGAATCATCATATTACATACAGTTCTTCAACAGATATCATTTCATAATGAGTACCTTTATACCTCTTCTTACCTCAAAAAACTATTTTTCCTAATTAGGACAATACATGGAGATGATGAAAGAATAGTTGTGATTTGTGAAAAGAAGGCAGCAGAGTACAACAGAGCTATTTCCCACTATTGGGGCAGCATGTGTTGAATGACTCCAGCAAATCATAAGACAGAATCACTTTTGTGTCACTTGGTTTGTGAATATTTGATCTGGAGTTAATTTGATTCATGTAAACCAAATAATTCAGCCTGTCTTACATTTTGGGTATCACTGAAAAATTCATACATGCTTTAACAAGCATTTCATCTGCAAAAATTTTCCACATATTTGTCTGATTAATTTGGACTCATCCATCAGCATCAATGTCAAATTATGAATCCACCAAATTCCTTTTCTAATCCTTTGTAAAAACTTGGCATTGATGGCTGCATTACTTTTTATCCTTTTAATATCCTTTCTCTGTATCCCTTAGAGTTATGAACAATTTAATGTAGTACTTGGCCAATTACCATATTCTGCTAGTTTTCCTTAAAGATTCTTCTCCTGCCCTGAGCTAGATTCATAAAAGCTTTTCATTGTAGTGTTGAATGTCCAGAAAAAACAATCTGTCTTTTACTTAACATGTCATGTTCCATGACACCTTAGACCTTGGAATTGGCGTTGGTTAAACCACCACAAATATTGCCAGTGCATGGTGAGATGTGAAAGCAATAAAGATGTTTTGAAAGCACAACTGATGTTATGTTCTCTGAAAGTTTATTAAGAAATTATATTGATACAATTTTATCTGAATATGTCATAAAGCTCCTCAAAATTGTCCTTCTGGAATATTTGATATAAATAATGACATATATGACTACCATATTGCCCAATCCAAACTCAGTCTGATTCTTTTCTTCTTAATTGTTGTGCTGGGTGGAGGTACATTGTGGTATTTACAAAAGTTCTTACAATATATTAAGTATAGCATACTTAAATTCACACCCTCTACCATTCTCCTTTATCTGCCTTTTCCCCACTCCTGGAATAGTTTCAATGGGTATCATTTTTCCATTTATATACATGTATACACAGTATTCACACTGTATTCGCTCTCCCATACCCTTTCTCCACCTCCTCTCGCCTCACAATGGTGCCCCCACCAGGCAGCACCTGCTCTTCCTTGCTCTTGGAAAGTCCCTGTGCAGCTATCTTAAACAAACGAAAAATTCACTTTTGTTTCTTTCTCCAAAGTCAATCTGATTCTTTAAATGGCAGCTAGTATTGTTCCAACCTTATTTTTGAAAATCTGGCATAGTATGAAAGTAATAGAGATGCGGCCATACTTAAGCACCAGTGATGTGTATCTTTTCATATGCACATAGCTTTCTTGAAGATACGACATCCTAATTGATAGCACTTCAGAGTATCAGCTGCCCACTGGCAGTATCAAAATATTCAGTATAGTTTTAAGGTAGGAATCTCAAATAGAACAAATATAAAATAGGCATAAGTAAAAGTAGCCAAATCAGTATCAAAGAGCTATTATTGAAACTAGTGCTTAAATGATGCTGGTTGATGACTTTTCTCTAAATCACACATACAGGGCTTTTAAAAATCTTGTAAGTTGGCTTGCATGTAATAATGTACAGGAAGTCAAGCCCGTGAGCTTCTTCAGCATCAAGTATGCCTTGGAGCATATGTGACAGTGGCAGAGATGGGTTTTTTATTTCCCTGTATTGTGGGGGAAAAAAAGAGTATTTTCTCCAACAAAGTTTCTAATTTATGTGCTTCATTATCAACTGCCACAATTTCTAAATTTTCCTTTGCCAATTATTAATTTTTGTAACTCATAACCCATGATGCAAATGGGAGTCTCTGTTGAAGTCATACTAGCTATCCCTAACTCAGGTTGCAGGATTTGAATTGCTACATTTTTTGTGCTGTTTATTCTTAATAAGAAGAAGATAAAACACGATGGGCTGTTTCTTGAACTAATGGTCACTATTTACGATTATTTTTTCTTCAGATAATCAATAGTATGTATGATATTACTCTTCCAGCTTATATGACTTTAGAAAATCCACAAATTCAGAGAAACAGAATCATTTTTCTGAAAATCGTCTTTCTATGTCCAGACACAAAAAAAGAATCCTGAGCCAATGCTATTTCAAGAAAATTGAATAATGTGTTTGCTGGGAGAAAAAGAGTGGGGATATTCCAACACCCCATTGTTCGACAATGTACTATACCCAAGTACTACACCCCACTACTACCATCTCCAACCCTCTGCAGAGGTATTCCCTTTTGCACCCTCCCAATAACATAAAGAAGAAATTAATCTCTTTGACTCAATAGACACTTTCCATCCACACTATTTTTTCATGTATATCAATATATACATTTAATTTTGCATTCCAGTTTTCAAATAAGATAGATTTTTTTTAAGTGGGACTGGGGTTTGAACACAGGATTTCACACTTACAGTGCAGGCACTGTGCTGCTTGCGCCACACCTCCAGTCCATTTTGTTCTGGTTATTTTTGCAGATGGAATCTCATAAACTCTTTGCCTGGATTGGCTTCAAACCACGATCTTCTCAATCTCAGCCTCTTAAGTAGCTAGGATTATAGGTATGAACCACTAGCACCCAGCTCAAATCAAAAACCTTTAAGATCAAAAGAGATATATTCAATGTAATACTTTAAAAAATATATTTGGATTATTAGCATAAAGAAAATATACTGCTTACTCTGACAATATTTAACTGTGGAGAATAAATTGATGATAAAAATACTTTATCCCATACTTCTAATAGTATTCTATGCTGTTGATTCAGGTAAACAGTAAGCACACAAATGGAATTGCATATCTATTCTAGTTAAAATCTATTACAAGACCTCTTGCTCTTGATATGTGTCCTGTAAAATACAACTCCCAGGTAATCATAGAAATTTCTACTTAAGAAATATTATTCATATCCATCATTCATTGCGACATCCTCTACAGTTTATTCATTATACAGCTTTTCCAGGTGATAGAAGTGTACAGCCTTTATATATATCTAAAGTTTCAAACTTGAGCCTCTCCATGCTTTTTAATTTTGAGGAGCTGAGTCCAGGGGCTTAGCAGGGCATGCCAGCCACTTTCTGAGCAAGTAATTTTTGATGGTCTACATGGTCCACTTTAATTCTTACTTGGGATTTCAACATGAAATAAAACAATTTATTTATAATACAATGATAACTTTACAATGAAATCATAAGAGACAAGATTGGTAAACCACTATGGTATGTATTTTTGTCAGAATTTCCTTGACTCAAAAATTCTCGAGTATTAAAATACTTTTGATGACTGCAAGGCCTTTCTCCAAAGTACAGTGAAAATCTCAACCACTTTTGCACCACTTACAGTAACTATGGAATATCTATTGACCAGAGTGCCAGTATGTGCCCCAATATGTGAACACCGAACACCACCTTTCATGGCTCCAAAGTTGTTGAATACCCAAATTTTAACAATCCTTTAATTCCTCCCATTAATTGTTCTGATTTCTTTAATTGTTGTTTTTTTTTTTCATTTGTGGAGAGGATGGGTTCATAATTCTAAAATGTTTACTTCCCTTAATTTGAGACTCAATTTTCACTGACCCTGGGTAGGAATGGATTGGGGGGTAAAGAGCTACCTTCCTGAATTAACTCAAATTCCATAACAAAAGACAATATAATTAGAGTAAAAAGAACAGAATCTTATTGACATGTTTATTTCATATACACAATGGAGATATCCAGGGTATAGATATTTTTCAAGTATTTGGCTTATATAGGTCACAGAAGTGACTTATACAACATCTTTACCAAATAATACATAATGTAAATGACAAGGTAAAAGGAAAAGATATGAAGTCCTCCCACAGAAGTAGTAATTGGAAGAAGGAAAATATATGGAAGATAAAAGCTTATTACTAAAGTTTATTGTGTGCATTTTGGGTGTCATCTTCAGGACAATAATATTTTAAAAGCTGTCTTCAGCTGATATACTTTATCTCACCTTGATTGAAAGGTGGCGAAACACCCTTGTAAATTTCCCTCCTGTTTTAATGAAATAAGTAGAGATTATTTTTCTGGAATCTAAATCTTCTCAATGCTTTCAGAGCAAAATAATACTCAGGCCAAAATGACAGGTTTTGCAGTGATATAGTCTGCCAACATTCAGCAGTTGGCTTTGTTTTAGCAAGGAGATAATATTAAATTTCTGACCATTTATCATTACAATTACCAGTTTTTCTAGGAGTTTTGTTATTCTTTCCAGAAACAGGGTGGCAAATTTTTCATGAAAATGATATATTCTTCTAGACCTATCATTGGCAAGTTCTTCTTACATCTTCAATTTACACTTCAATAGTGAATACTGCTCAGTTGCTTATCCAATATCGAAATGAATATTTCTAACATTTCCAGTGACATGGTCAATTCTTTAATTCTAAAAGTTACATGACCTGTCTCTATTACAGCTTTCTCTTCTGAAGTCAATGGAAATGACATGGCATGTTTTATGAAGCTACAGTCCAAAATTCTACTATATGTTACATCTGGGACAGAGTCATGTATACATCCATATATGCAATATTTAAAAGGTATTTTGCATATTAGTTTGAATTTATATGGCCTTAAAAAGTAGTACTTAGGGTACAGTCCTGTATCAGATTCTAAAGACTGCTTTAATTCTTTATTCTATTCAGTTTCATTTATCAGACAAAAGGAATCTGTCCATGTGGATATTAAGATGTCCAGATGAAAGTATTCAAGAAAATTTACATGTCATTATACATTGAAATATTAGTTTGATGTCTGTACATAATATAATGCCCATGATTCAAGTCAATATTTTGATTATTTACTGAGGTGGTATATAAATTTTTGTGAAACTAATTATCCTTTGTTCCTGTATATACTCCTATACATACCCTATATACTCCTTGGCTTTTTACTGTGAGACAGAAATGATATCTCCATTACAATGAATCAAATTTTATTTATGTTGGAGAATGCATGAATCTTCAAACGAGGAAATATGAATTATATCTTAATCTACTACTACCAGTGTGTGTTTGTACAGTTGAGGATGGAACTCAAGTGTTCACACATGTTGAGTGGGTGCTTTCTCCACTGAACTACATCCTGGGTCCACCAAACTTTCATTCATTTGGGAAATTTTGAGTGCTGGTGATGATAGCATGGGCTCATGCCTGCTAGGTATATGCTTTAACACTGAGCTGCACTTTTCCAGTCCCAAGAACACAGTATGGCTACATCAGAAGTGGAACTTGAACCCATTCTACCACTAGGAAAGCCAAAATCCTGCGTGCTGGAAGTGAGAGCCTGAATCTGACCTATCAAATTATTCTATTTATCTAACAGATCGACATTAGCTCTAGCTGTGATTATTTCTAAGTTGACCCTCTTAGGTTTCCTGAAGAGATTTCAGCATCATTGACATAGTAGAGAATATTGGTTGGACAACTTTATAGTCAACCTTTAGTCTCCATAAACTTGGACCCAAAGATCTGATGGTAATATTATAAAGTTGGGATCCTCATTTGTCATATATTTAAAATAAAAAAATGTTCTCTTTGTTTTCCTTTTTATATGAAGAATATAGGGAACATATTCAGGGAAGAATATAGGGAGAGTAGTCGATTATAAAGGTTTCAATTTAACATCAGTAATTAAAGCAAAGCAAGGGTTAACTTGCCTAACATTTGAGGAAGTACTGGAGATCCATTTAGACATCTCACAAATTCTAATTAAGCAATCAAATATGACTGATTCCATTAAAACCTTTTTCTCTTTTTCTTTCTAGCTTTCCATTCTAAATTGTCACCTTGACTCTCATTCTTTTTACAAGGGCACCACTCTCCACTCAACTTTACTTTTATCCTTCTAATATTTTCTTCTTATTCTTGCACATATCACAGGACATGATCAGCACATACAAAGATTCATGATCTTAAATTTTGGTAATTATGGCTCTGAAAGTTAAACAGTATTTACTATTATAATCCAGACATTTTCAAGGAAATAACATAAAAGGGATAATGATTTTATCGTATACAGACAAGAATTTCCTTAAAACATATAATTAGTTGTATTAAGAAAGAACATATGAATACTTTGTGTTTAAAAGTATCAGAAACTTTTGCTAAAATATATATTTTGTCTTTAGAATGACAATTTTCAATTATTACTCAATCTAATTGTTATCTAGTTTTCTGTTGAATAATTAATTTCTTAAATGTCTCACCATGACAAAACATTAGAAGCCTCATAATACTCTATTATTTTAATGAGTAAGGAAAATTTTGCTAACTAAATTACTTATTGTAGTGTTCAATGTTCTGAATTAACTTTATATACCTGACAAGAGACTTTCAGAACATTTTAAAAATCTTTCTTTCAAGCTAGAAGTTTATTAACAAAGAACCAAATTGCTTTAAATTGATTGAATTTATCTACTTTATGGTAGTACTTTTGCAGAATAATCAAATATGTCTTTCTACAAATCATTACGACCAATGCTAGCCTCTGATCAATGCAGGGCAATTAACAGGAAAAAAGATTGCAGATCACATTTGTGAATAAAATTTAGCTTACTTCAATTTAAAAAGCCCTTATATATTGTGGTATACTTTATGATTTTTATAAACTAATTTTTAACTTGCTATAATGTTTGGGATTCATTTCTTGTATGTATATGTTAACACGTATATCTAAAGCTGTGGCTAGAATTTTAAATTTTATACATTCTTTTTTTATATCCTTTCTTTTTTGATGCTGTGATTGAACCCAGGGCCTCATGTGTGTAAGGCAAGTGCTCTACCACTGAGTTACATTCCAGTCCTATACATTCTGTTTTTATACACTCCACGAACAAAAATATGTTGGAAGATACCATCTTAATTGATATAACTATTTAGAAAATTAGATCATACATTTCTCTTTAAAATTAAGTACCTGTGGATCAAAATTAGTGATATGATATGAACAAAAATGTACTTAAAAATGAAAAATGTGATTGTAAAATAATGAGGATAAAAGCAGGCAAAATTTGGACTATAGATATTGATATTTATATGTATATATAGATGTGAAATACTTATAATATGTATGTTTGTATTTGCACACAAAATGCAAACTGGATAGTTCTACTTGTTTTCATGAAAGAGAATTTTTTTCTCATTAACCAATATATTGTGAATATTTCCCCAGGGATCCCAGACATAAACATATCTACAATATCTGTATCTCCATTTACAGTGTCTTATTAATAGCCGGAAATTGTAATGGTTCTGATATTTTCCTGGACTCTTTTTAAGAGCTTCTTTCTATTAAAGCTTGCAATATATATCTAGGATACCATTCTTACCATGGGAAGTAATAAGCATAGATGTCCCCATAAAGAGACAATTATAAAAACTGAGGGATAAAGGAGTATGAGTATGTATTAGTACATTAGATAAAATAAAGAGAAAAATTGATTCATCCTGGGATGGATCACCTTAGAGATTGAGAAAAAAGCTATGTTTTTTAAGTTATTCAAATTTCAAACAAAATGTAAGTACTTTGCCATTTCCACGTAAATTTATTCCCATAAGAATACTTTGAGAATGCCTGGAAGTTCAGAGTTTTGATAATGATGCCAATGTCACTCAAGGGGGAAAGGATAGTCTTTTCAACAAATGGTGCTCAGAAAGCTGACTACATACGTTCAAAAATTTAGTTTAACCCTTATCTTAACTAAAATGTTTCAAAAACTAAATGTAGGATACAAAACTAAAATTCTTAGAAGAATCATACAGAAAAATATTCACAATATTTGACTGGTATTTGTTTGTTATTACATGAAAATCATGGTGTAGAAAAGTAGACAAATTGTACTACAAGAAAACTGGAGAAAAATCATGCATTGAAAGATACTGTGAGAAGAGTAAAAACACAACCCACAGAAAAATAAACTTGCAAAGCATGCTTCTGATAAATGATTGATAAATAGAACAGAAAATTCCTAATTACTTGAAAATAAGAAAAATCCAGGTCACAACTGGGTCAAAGACTTGAAAAATGTTTTCTACAAAGAAAGTGAGTAATTTGCCAGTAAGAACTAGTGCAGAACATCAGTAATCATTAGGGAAGCACATATTAAAACTGCAATGACTTACCACCTCACACTGATAAGGATGGCTACCTTCCCCAAAATAAAAACTAACAAATGCTAATAAGAATGTAAAGAGATTTTTCAATCTCTTTGATAAAAGTCATTGGGATCTTGATGGGAATTACATTCAACATGTAGATTGCTTTTGGTAATATAGCCATTTTTATTATGTTGATTCTGCCAATCCATGAGCACAGGAGATCTTTCCACCTTCTGTAGTCTTCCTCAATCTCTTTCTTCAGGAGTTTGTAATTCTCTTTCTAGAGGTCATTCACATACTTTGTTAAATTTTCTCCTAGGTATTTGATTTTTTTTAAGTCTATTGTGAATGGAATTGTTTCCATATATTCTTTGCCAGTTTGTTTGTTGTTGGTGTATAGAAAAGCTAATGATTTTTTATAGGTTGATTTTGTATCCTGGCACCTTACTGAAGCTGTTTATGGTGTCTAAGAGTTTTTGGGTAGAGTTTCTTTGGT
Organism: Castor canadensis; assembly: GCF_047511655.1. Lineage (NCBI taxonomy): Eukaryota > Metazoa > Chordata > Mammalia > Rodentia > Castoridae > Castor > Castor canadensis. The sequence continues at coordinate 159,173,388 of NC_133391.1, forward strand.
CTTTAAGGTATAGGATCATATCATCTGCAAATAAGGATATTTTGACACTTTACTTATTTGTATTCCTTTTATTTCTTCTTCTTGCCTAATTGCTCTGGCTAGAAATTCCAGTACTATGTTGAGTAGTAGTGGGGATAGTGGGCACACTTGTCTCATTCTTGATCTTAGGGGGAATGGTTTCAGTTTTTCACCGTAAAGTATGATGTTGTCTGAGGTTTGTCATATACAGCCTTTACAATGTTGAGGTACATTCTTTCTACTCCTAGTTTTCTTAGAACTTTTATCATGAAGTGGTGTTGGATCTTGTCAAAGGCTTTTTCTGCATCTATTGAGATGATCCAGTGGTTTTTCTCTTTGCTTCTATTAATGTGGTTTGTTACATTTATTGACTTTATATGTTGAACCACCCCTGCATTCCTGGGATGAAGCCTACTTGGTCATGGTGTATGATCTTTCTGATGCGTTGTTGATTCAGTTTGCCATTATTTTATTAAGGATTTTTGCATCGATATTAATTAAGGAAATTGGCCTATAATTCTCCTTTTTGGAGGTATTTTGTCTGGTTTTGGGATTAGAGTTATATTGGCTTCATAAACTGAGTAAGGCAGTGTTCCTTCCCTTTCTATTTCGTGGAACATTTTAAAGAGAGTGGTATTAGTTCTTTAAATGTCTGATAGAATTCATCCATGAATGCATCAGGTCCTGGGCTTTTCTCTTTTGGGAGACTCTTAATTGCTGCTTCAATTTCTTTTTGTGTTATAGATCTATTCAGGTGATTAATATCCTCTTGGTTCAGTTGTAAGTTTCTAGAAATCTGTCCATGTCTTCAAGATAGGGTATCAAAGTACTCTCTGATGATTTCCTGGATTTCCGTGGTGTTTGTTGTTATCTCCTCTTTTGCAATTCTGTTTTTACTGATTTGGGTTTTTTCTCTCCTCATTTTAGTCAGGTTTGCTAGTGGTCTGTCAATCTTACTTGTTTTTTCAAAGAACCAGCTATGTAGTTCATCAATTCTTTGTATTTTTTTTTGTATGTTTCTATTTCATTGATTTCAGCCCTTATTTTAATTATTTCTCTCCTTCTGCTTGTTTTGGGATTTGGTTGTTCTTGTTTTTCTAGGAGTTTGAGCTGTAGTATTAGATCATTGTTTTGAGATCTTACTGTCCTTTTAATATATGCACTCCTTGCTATAAACTTTCCTCTTATGACTGCCTTTGCTGTGTCCCATAGGTTGTGGTAGGTCATCTTTTCATTTTCATTAACTTTCAGGAACCTTTTAATTTCCTCTTTTATTTCATCAATGATCCATTGATCATTGAGCAATATGTTGTTCAACTTCCAATTGTTTGCATGGATTTTACTGCTATTTTTGTTGTTGACTGCTAGTTTTAATGCATTGTGGTCAGATAAAATGCATGAGATTATTTCTATTTTCTTATATTTGCTGAGACTTGCTTTGTGCCCTAAGTTATAATCAATTTTGGAGACGGTTCCATGGGCTGCTGAGAAGAATGTATATTGTTGTAGAAGTTGGATGAAATATTCTGCAGACATAAGCTAGGTCCATTTGATCTGTGGTGTGATTTAGTTCTAGGATTTCTTTATTGATTTTTTGCTTGGATGACCTATCTATTGCTGATGGGGGGAAGTAAGGTCTCCCACTACCCCTGTGTTGTAGTTTATATATATTTTTATGTCCTTCAGAGTATGTTTGATGAAATTGGGTGCATTGACATTGGGTGCATATAAGTTGATAATTGTTATTTCCTTTTGGTGTATTTTCCTTTTATTAGTATGGAGTGTCCTTCTTTATCTCATTTGACCAATGTTGGTTTGAAGTCTACTTTGTCCGAGATACATATTGCTACCCCTGCTTGTTTTCAGGGACTATTGGTTTCGTAAATCTTCTTCCATCTTTTCACTCTAAACCAGTGCTCATTTCTTTCGATGAAGTTTGTCTCTTGTAGGCAGCAGATTGCTGGATCTCCCTTTTCAATCCAGTTTGCCAATCAGTGTCATTGATGGGGGAATTTAGTCCATTACCATTCAGTGTTAGTAGTGATATGTATGTGGTGATCCCTGTCATGTATTTGTCTTTGTGATTCAGGGTTTGGTTGTGTGTAGCTGAGTCAATGTTATTCTCTACTTTCTTGCCTTTTCTTCTCCTGTAGTTTGGTATTGCCTGCCCTTTATTGGTTTTGTTTGCTTTCTTTTTCTGTGTGCAGAATTCCTTGGAGAATCTTTGGTAGTGGTGGTTTGATAGTCATATATTGTTTTAGTTTCTGCTTTTCATGGAAGACTTTTATTTTCCATCTATTTTGAATGATAGTTTTGCTAGGTAGAGTATCCTAGGATTAAAGTTATTTTCATACAGTGCTTGGAAGACCTCATTCCATGCTTTTCTTGCTTTTAAGGTTTCTGTTGAGAAGTCTGCTTTGATTTTGATGGGTTTACCTTTGTATGTAAACTCAGATCTTCATACTTGCTGAGCAGAGGCTCTCCCACTTTGGCCACACATCAGCCAACTTTTACTCTGGTTATTTTGGGATATGGTCTAAATTTTCCCCTAAGCCAAGACTGTGATCCTCCTCTTTAAAGCTTCCCACATAGCTGGTATGGTATGCATGCATCACCATGACAAGATTTTCCTCTGAGATGGGAGTCTTGCAACCTTTCTTTCCTGGGTAGGCCTTAAGCCACAACTCTCCCAATATCAACTTCCCAAGTAACTAGGATTATAGACTTGAGCCACTGGTATCTAGTTTTGTTTATTTTTTATTTCATAACAATACATTACATTGTTGTTAAGGCAACTACATTTACTTAACTATAGAAACAGGGCTATACCATGATGCTAATATTCATACAACAAAAAATAAGAAATTTAGTAGTAATTATTGTCATTTTTATAGTATTTTATATCCCAAGGACTGCTATTTTCTATATGAGAGTTAAGTTAGTAAATCATTTCACCAAGTTGTACATACACACTGCAGTAAATATGATTTTTGCCTGGAAAAAAATAAAAACTCCCAGCTCAGTAAAGAAAATGATAGTGAAGACTCCAAAGGTCAGGTGCCTCCAGGATGTTTAATTCACTGGCTAATGATATCATCAAGAGCCCATCTTTTTCCCTTAATTTCTGACCTGCCCTCCTCTGCATAGCAATTTGTTCTCAAACTTCTTCCCTTCATGAGAGTAAAATAGCTACCTATGTTGCTGTGTATAACTATAAGAACACCTAATAGAAAAATGAGGATAACTCTTCTTGTGTGCTGTGTTTTATCAATGGGAATAATTTTTCCAGAATCTTTCTGGCTGACTTCTTCAGATACAAATATGAAAATTAATACAAATATAAATATGAATGAAATATTTTTATCTTTTGGGGGCAGGATCAGAGTCCCATAACCTGGCAGTAAGAAACACATTTTAATGATTGACTTAGACTTAATGGGAGTTAATAGTCATATTAGATCCAATTAAAAACATTGATGATTTAAGAGGAAAATAAAATGTGAGAGAGGCAAAGACATTGATTATATCTTTTTACTTTGTATAAGATAAACTAAGTAATAAAGAAATAGAGGTGCAATACAGGCACAGGAAGTTCCAAAGTGTTAATTCATTGTAATGAAAGTTTGGATAGGTTTAGTGTTTCATTATACTTATATAGTGAATCTTAAAGAGTTGATGGGAAGAAAAAACTTTTAATGTTAGAATAAGGAAGGTGACAAAATTTACTTATTTTCTGGGCCAGATACTTAAGACAGACACCTAGCTAATTCTTTCCATTTTTCTTTCTAGTTAAGCTAAAAGAAACATAGAGCATATTTAAATCTTGTCATATTCATACAATGCACAGGGCAAGATTAATGAAATAGGGAAAGAAATAACCATTGGAGTGATGTCCTTCAAATGTTCTGTTTAAAAAAATTATTAAAATAAATTACTTGTTCAAAGCAGTTTCATTGTGTTACTTAATAAATTCATATAACACCCTTTTATTAAATTAACCCTATCTATATAGCTCTTCATTAGTCTCTTTCCTCCTTACCCATCTTTTTTAATAGTCTCCAGTGGGTTATATTGTCCTATTTTCATACATAAATGAAGGAGAACAAGAAAAGTTAGGTAGAGACTTGACTTTGACAAAAGAAAATCCCTTAAGATAATTGGGTTGCATGATAAAATAGATGTGTACTCAAGGAAAGGTGGAATTTTATTCAGAGAGGATTATGTAGCTCTGTACTTGTTACCTTTAGTCAACAAATTAGATTAACAGATCATTACTTGAAAGTGGCAAGGAGAAAAACTTGAGAGGAAATTTGAAAATTAATGAATTAGTGTGTAAAAGTGAAGATTAAATTAAATTTATTGTTCTGGGATTTACAAAAACTAAGTCATGGTATCTGATATTCAATCAATTACTACCCTGACTATAATGAAAAACTATTATTCTCTGTAGACAGTGCATACACAGTTTAATGTCATGATAAAGCCATGGAAAGCTCCTGTGGCCTCTTCATTGTTGATCTGTTGAAACCATACCTTCCTACAATGCCAGGCCTGTGCATTTCCAAGTGCATCTGTCTTTATAATAATTTGAAATTCTTTTTTTCACTTTAACATTATTGAAATTAAACATGAGCATAATGTTCTATACCTTGGCATTATTGACATAGTGTTTGACGACTTTTGCTTCTGTTGTTGCAGAAGGAAGTCTTATTTATTTCTGGATACTCAGAATTATCCTTGGCCATCTGGTTCTATTTGGTAGCAGTCCTAGTTCTGTTTACTAAATCTGGAAACAAACGAGGCTCCAGACATTGTCTTCTGTGAAACACCATTGTCACAGTTTAGATCCAGTGCTTCAGTTTATGTGAATAGGTAGTTTTAGAAGGATGCTGTAGTTCTCATGCTGTGTTTTTGTTTGTAATAGCAATCCTGCAGACCTCGGTGGTATCAGAACAACTATTGCAGGCTAATGAGAAAATAATGGGATGAATAATGCATACATTATGTGTTGCTACCAGATTCAGTGTGTGTACCACACTGTATTGTAATATTTCTCAGTCTCTAAAATGGGGAAAGAGGACATTGGTAGAAATCTGTGAACCAGTAGTGGATGCACATCCAGGGGCTGGCCTTAAACTGCTATTCCCTACCTGTCTATATCTTCCATATAACTGGATTACAGGCATGTTCCTCTATACTGGGCTTGTTAGTTGAAATAAGGTCTCCCTAGATTTTTCCTAGGCAAGCATCAAACAGCAACATCATTTCTACCTCAAAACTATTTGGGATTGCGGGCATGTGTCACCATGTCTGGTATGGTAATTTAGATTAGCTAAACCAAATTTATCACAAAATAACTTAGTATAACTGTGCTAAGGTACATAACTATTTTATAAAATAAATTCATTTGTGACACAATGAATAGATTGTTTAAATACAGTTGAAGATTTGTTTCTATCCTCGGACACACACTGAAATATTGCCAAGAAAAAGAGTATTTTACACACTCCTGGTAGAAATATATATTAGTGTGATATACATTTTTAAAAACAATATGAAATTTTCCAAAAAATTAAATATGAAGTTGCCATATGACCCAGAAATTTCATTACAGGGTGTATATTGAAATGAAATGAAATCAGTATGTTGAAGAGATGTCTATAATCTCATATTTATTGCAACACTATTCACAATAGCCAAGAAATGAGTAAAATCTAAATGTACATTAAATAATTAATGAACAAAAATGTGGTGAATATACACAGTGGAATATTTCTCAGGTATAAAAATGAATGAACTCCTGCCATTTTCCACAACATACATAGAACTGGAAAATATGATATTCCGTAAAATTGTGACAGACACAGAAGTCAAATACTTCATAATTTCACACACATGTGGAGTCTACAAAAAGTTGACCACATACAACTAAAAACAGAATGATGGTTACCATCTACATGAGAGGACAAAGAAAGAGGTGTAGAGAAGTTGGTTGACAAGTACAAAGTTATAGTCAGGTAAAAGGAAGATCTGGTGTTCCATTACTCAGCAGTGTGACTGTAGTTAAGAGTATATTTGAAGTAGAAAGAACATAGAGTTTGTAAATATAATCACCACAAGAAATGGTGGTGATTCACATTATCTTATAAAAATCACTTACTACATTGTTTGAAATAAACATTAGTATGTATATTTATATTTATCTCAATGAATGTATTTATATAATTGTTTCATTGCCCTTTCTCATAAATTGCAAGGTCCTCTGGGATTGTAAGTCTACCTTGTATAGACTTATTTGTGTCTCAGGTGAGAGAAAAATTCATTAACTGAGCTTATTAAAATATTAAAAAGTCAATTAGATTTTTCTCAAAATGAGACCTTGGAGAAACTACTAATATCACACTGCTACTATATCTATTGCATTTTTAAAATAATGTAAAAATGATATTTAGGAATGATATATGCTTCAAGGGCAGGGAAGAAAGTTCTACTCAGCATGCAGCCATGATAAAATGCAGAGTATTTCTTGAGTGGATTAATGAACACATAAAATAATTCAGTCTATTCTATGTAGTGATTCATTCAATTAAAATTAAATATAAATAATTTCTTTAGTAAATTTTAATGATTTGTGTCTAATACCATTGAAGAAATTAATTATGAATACATTTACATTAGCTACTTAAAAGTTTTCAGCTTATTTCAACCATAGAATTAGTTATTAGTGACTCAAAACGTATAATTCAGCTTGAAATTTTTATGCTAACATCATGGTAAGAATTATTTTAATTGGAACTGTAGAATTTTTCCAATAAATTTCAATGAGTTGTAGAATTAGGACATAACATTGTCAGAACAAAAGTCCATGCTATGAATAAGTTATAGATATAAAATGTATATATGATGTTGGACTTTTTCTACCTTAATTTATAACATTAAATGGGATAACTTTCATTGGTAATTATATTGAACATAGTTTGGTAAAGAAGATGTTTTGTACACTCTAATACTCCAGGTGTCTGTGGATTATGACATGAGAGATGTGCACCTCCAATTTCCTCAGAGTGACATATCAAAAACCAAACATCAAAAACAAAGCTGGAAGCCATTACTTTTGAAACCTTTAAAGAGGCCAGAAGTTACTTCCTAGCTACAGCCAAGAGGATCTAGGGAAAAGATATATACATGAAACCTTCAGATTATATATTATCAGCAATGATCTTCAGGCCTAAATTCAATGTCCATCTAAGAGTACTTATGACAGTAGTTTTACTGAAAAAATGCATCATGGCCAGCCAGTCTCTCCTTGCCTACTCCTGTGTGCAATCATGAATAAGAAGATCTCATTATTGCATTAAAGGATCTTTTATGGTTAAAATACTTGGGCATCTTTATTTTCACAAACACAGATCTACTTATTGTCATTTCTGAGTGACCAACTAAACCAAAACTGAGACAAATATTTAGGTTTGTATGGCACACCATAGACATGAAAGTGATTCTTCCTTAAATGGAATCAGTATGTATCTAAATTTATGTTTGCTATCAACAAAGTCTGAAAAATGATTTTCTCAAAACAAAAGTGATGTCTTATCCTGAAGGAGGAGTGATAATGATCTCCTGATTATAGTGTTCATTTTCTGTTTACAAAAACCTGTAAATATCTGGCAAGATATGTGGAGAATCAGGTGGGGAGCATCTTGAGGAATGTGACCTTTGTGTTGTCTTCCAGAATGAGATTAATGCAGTGAATCAGCAGCTAAAATATTTCATCATGTCTTTATTAGCCATGATGGATGATCTTCTAAACTGAAGGATGTAGAATTATCTGCTTAGCATCCATCTAACACACAGTTATACATTTATGGAATTTTGATTTTCCATTCTTAAGAACTTGGTATTTGTAGGGTTATTGGTGCTGACTTACAGAAAGGAGGGAATGTTTCACAAGAGGACAGATTAAGTGATTTATTGACTTATAATATGTACAATATGTAACTACTTAGAGCTTCTCCTGATAGGGGAAAAGTAGGGAAAGTAAAGAAAATGTAGAGTAAAATAATCAGTCATAATTACCATGAAAACATAAGGTTGTTACCTCACTTGAGTAATTGATAATTTGAAAATACAGGGTGTTTATTTAATTTCTTTATTGTTTCCAAATCATGTAATAACTCACAAGGTGTTTATAAAAATCAAATTCCAAAAAATATTAGAAATTTAGTGTTCAGATCCTCTGGATACTGGAGGACTTGGTCACCTCATCAAACAAGCAAACTAAATGGACAAAAGCATTGACAAAAATGAGGAGTGTGTGAATGTGTTTTCTTGAAAGAGACATAAGAAATTTCTTCCACGGCTTTGGAACAATGGAGGAGCAGAGACTGTCATTTAATTTCCTATTACACTAAGTTTTCCAGGGGAATGTAATTTAAAATCATCTGAAAAAGGGTATTGAAATCAATTGGATAAATACCTACTTTTTTAGAAAACTATTAGAATTTATTTTGTAATAACAAACATAATAGCCTTAGGTTTCAACCTGGGAAGTTGTAATAATGTGGAAGATGGTTGAATTGATAATATGCAAGCGGTGCACATTATCAACAACTGAGATTCCAACAGTTCACCACTTCAACCCTCAGCTGTCTGCACAGCTGATAGGATGCTTCAACAACGCTGTGCAAGTTGCTTGCCCACTAGTGCTGAGATTTGTTTCTCAGCTGCATCCAAGATGGCCAGCCAATAATAGGGTCATTTATTGCCTAACAATATGGGAACCAATCTCTTCACTGGTAACCAAAGGGCCCAAATAAAAAACCTCCAGATTTCAAGTGAGTTACTCCCTAGCTTGAAATGAACATGAAAATTAGGAGATGGGAGTGAATCTCATAAATTTCTTCTCTGTTCTACCTCCTGTTGATTTATTGGAGGTACTGCTTCTAGGTATACTATGCCTATATATAACAAGACATCCTACTGCTCTATAATTTAGAATGTAAGGCTCTTGTTGAAATTAGAGATAAGGGCAAAATAGTTTCTGCCTGGTAGTGAGGGAGTGGTGGGGAGAGGAAGAGGGCAGAGAGGTAAGGGGAGGGGAAGGGGGGAGAAATGACCCAAACATTATATGCACAAATGAATAAAAGAAAAAAATTTTTTTAAATTATAAAAAAAGAAGCCTCTTGTTGACTCTTTTCAGGCACAGTGAATTCCAGGATTTCTTTGATCCTCTAGGTTTCTATGTACCAAATGAGAATCAGCATTTAATTTTTGCTCCAGGAGGAAATCAACTTAAAATAAATGCTTTCTGCACTTATTTTTTAGATAATACTTCAGCAAGACAGTATCTATATTCTTTCCATTTTTTAAGTCTCTCATTTGAAAAGTCACTTACTTTATATGGAATGTAACTCACAGTATCTTCTTTATTTTTTTACTTTCAATTGTTTCATTTTCCTTCTGGCATAGGTAACTAGAAAGTGAGAATGGTTTTGTTGATTGAACAAATGGTTATCTCTATTAATTTAAATATGTTAACATTTAAAAGATATGCATGCATAAATGCTGTGTATGTGAGTTTGTGTATAATAGTTATCCAATTCTTTGATCTTAACTTAAAATATTTAGTGCACAGCATGCATTAAATCAAAGTTCTTTAAACAACTCTGTATTGGGATTGGAAATTTATTTGATCTGGTCAATATATAGTTTGCTTACATAATTTTTATCTATTTTTTAAAATGATAAAACCAAATGTTTATGTCTAAAATTATTTTAATTTCACATTTTGCAAAGTAGTCATATAATTCATGCTCAAGAATATATTGAAATGATGTGGCTAATTCCTATTTGAAAATGTATTGCAATAAAATTAATTATTTCAATTAGAAAATGAAAATTTTAACATGTAAAACCAAGAAATCAATCAACAGAATGAATGAGAACCATACTAAGTAGAAGAAAATAATTGCAAACAATGTATCTGGTAAAGGGTTAATATAAAAACATTTAAGGAACTCAAACAGTTAATAGTTATTAATAAATAACCCTATTTAAAAACAGAAAAAGAACTCAATAGATATGTCTGAGTAAAAAGCATAAAAATGACCAAGAAACCTATAAAAATGTTCAATATCAATACTTATCAGACAAATGCAAATTAAAACTACATTGTGGTGTAATCTCACTATAGCAAGAATAGTAATTATAAAAAATAATGAAAAATAATTGTTGTCAAGGATTTGGAGAAAAATGAGAACTTGAAAACTGTTGGTATAAATGTAAATTATTACCATAATTATAAAAAATAGTATAGATTCATCAAAAACTTAAAATAGCTACTATTTGACCCCAATATTTTACTGCATATATACATTTAAATAATAATTGCTCTTTAATGTTCATTGAAGCAATATAATAGTTAAAAAAGGGAGTCAACCTAAAGTTCTATCAGTAGATAAATGGGTAAAGATGATGTGGTATATATGCTATTCAAACTTAACAAGGAAGGAAAATGTCCACTATTTGTGATGAGAGAGATGAATCTGGAGGATGTTATGGAAGTGCAATAAATTAGGCATAAAGTGATAAATGCTGTAAGATGTCACTTATATGTAAAATCTTTAAAAAATGAATTCATACAAGTAGGAAGGAGATAGGTGTCTACCAATAAGTGGGCAGAGGTGAGGAGATTTTAAGGAAATTTTGACCAGAAAATGAAATTTGTGTTATAGAAGAAGAATAAGTTAATGAGGTCTGTTCTTAAATATAAAAATAATATTTAATAACAATGTGTTACATTTTTGAAAAGTTCTAGGAAAGGAGATTTTAACTGCTCTTACAAATAAAAAAATACAATGTAATACATACTGATCAATTTAGTCTTTCCATACCGTGCACATACCTCAGAATCATATGATGTATATAATAAATAGGCACGACCACTGTCAATTTAAAAGTTAACTCATTAATTATGAAAAAGGGATTTTACTTTGAATAGCTTGCTGAAGAAAATGAAAATGGAGAGTAAAAGAAAACACATACTGTCATTTTATAGGTACTCTAAATTTATCTTAAATAGCCACAAATGTTAAAGTTAGTATATACATCATTAGTGGTCCAGGGGACTCTTTAACTGATGTATATAGCAACCCAACAATTTCAGGTGGAAGAAGATGACAAAATTAATCCACTTAATATTTTACAAATTTGAACTAGCAAAATTGATGTTATGTTCACAGCCACATTTTCAGTAATTTTTTTTAAAGTTAATGAACACAGAAATCACAAAATGTAATTTCTCAGAGCTTAAAATTTTATAGTAAATATATTGTTCATATTTTTAATATTGGAACTTTCCTCATTATTGTTATTGTTTTACCATACATTCATTATGGGGGTAATGACAAAAATAGCTATATTCAGGCAACAATTATGAATAATATTGTGATCTGTCTAGTAAAACGCTTTTCAGTACAATAATAAAATGTGAGAAGCATTTCTGCATGACATGAAAATTGTAACATAGAAAAAATATATTTCTTTTTCATTTTAGAATGAACTTGTTTATGTAAAATTGCATCCTTATGTTTAGAAATACCCATTATACAAAAACATACAATGGAGAGTAGATAGCCTTTTCAGCAAATGCTGCTGGGAAAAGTGGTTATCTGCCTGAAGAAAACTGAAACTAGATCCATGTCTATCACCCTGTACTAGTATCAACTAAAAATGGATCAAGGACCTAAATATCAGACAGGAAACTCTGAAGTTAGTGCAGAAAAGCACAGGGAATATTATGGAAGCAGTGGGTATAGGTGAGGACTTCCTCAATAGAACACCAGCAGCTTAGCAACTAAGAGAAAGGATGGAAAAATGGAACTACATAAAATTAAAAAGCTTCTGCACAACAAAAGACTGAAGAGAACACCAACGGAGTGGAAGACAATATTTGCTAGGTATGCATCAGTCAAAGGACTGATAACAGAATATACAGGGAGCTCAAAAAAACTAAACCCTCCCAAAATCAGTGAACCAGTAAAGAAGTAGGCAACTGGACTAAACAGAACTTTTTCAAAGGAAGAAATCCAAATGGCAAAAAAAACACAAGAAAAAATGCTCACCACTTCTTGCCATAAAGGAATTGCAAATCAAAACCACACTATGATTCCACCTCACTTTTTTTAGAATAGCTATCATCAAAAACACCACCAATAACAAATGTTGGTGAAGATATGGGAAAAAAGAACCCTCATGCACTGCTGGTGGGAATGTAAGCTAGTACAACCACTTTGGAAAATAATATGGAGGCTTCTTAAAAAACTAAACATTAGATTTGCCATATGATCCAGCAATCCCACTCCTAGGGATATACCCAAATGAAAGAGACTCAGGTTATACCATAGGCACCTTCACACCCATGTTTATTGCAGCACTATTCACAATAGCCAAGTTATGGAAACAGCCAAGATGCCCCACCACTGATGAATGGATTAAGAAAATGTGGTATTTATACACAATGGAATTTTACTCAGCCATGAAGAAAAATGAAACTTGTCATTTGCAGGTGAATGGATGGAACTGGAGAACATCATTCTGAGTGAGGTTAGCCAGGCTCAGAACACCAAAAATTGTACGTTCTCCCTTATATATAGACTTTAGATCTAGGTCAAATACAGCAATGTGGTTGGACTTGGGTCACATGATAAAGGGGAGAGCACATACAGGAGGAATATAGGGAAAGATAGGAAGCCCAAAACTTGAAAGTGTTTGATGTGCCCTATGTAGAGGATACTATAGTAACCTTAAACTGACAGAGGTCACTATGGGAGGTTGACCAGGTAGTACTTAAGAGGTCTGTTAGAGATGAAACAGTTTGCATTATAATACACATGTGCATGGAAGCAATGCTAGGAATCTCTCTGTATAGCTATCCTTATCTCAAACTAGCACAAATGCTATGTCTTTCTTAATATTGCTTATGCCTTCTGTTCTACAAAATTGGAGAAGAGGGCAGAACAGGCTCTGCCTGGAAGTGAGGGGGGTTGGGGAAGGGGGAAGGGAGGGAGCAGGAGGGTCAGGGGGTGAGATTGCCCAAACAAAGTATGCACATATGAATAAATGAATAAATGAATACAAAATATCCCATTGTTTATAATTAATAAGAAAATGCAACACAAGAACCAAAATTCACTAACTGAAGAAAATATTTGATACCTAAACCTGGAAGCTAATAAACAATGAACTGATTTTTTTATTTCAGAGTGATAAATTATTAGAGTTAGTATTAACTCAAGGTTATACCTAGCAAATAAATGCCATGAAGCTCTTTCTAGTGCTTTCCTATGCTAAAAAAACAAATACTGTTTCTTTTCTCTGCCTGAGTTTTGTTTTGATTTTAATTAAAACAAAGGCCAGAAACTTCCCTTAAAACAATGTACTCCCAGGAGTGTGCTTCTCTAATTTCTAATGAAAAATAAGCACTGACTCTACTAAGCCCAGTGCTAGATTTAATTGCATCTCATTTAATATTGTTTCCATAGACTCCTGGATCAATGTATGATTCACCTCAACAATAGAGGGTTTTCTGTCTCATTTTTACACATTTATGTTAATGAAATTGTATATTTATTCTATTAGTCTTATTTTTCAATTTCACTAAAAATGTAAGAGAGGAGAAGGAGGACTTAAAAGATATTATTATTTTAATAGTTAAATTTGTTTAAAGATTAACTTAAGTCAGGCATAAACATTGTCAAGGATTGTCAAGTAAAGGCGTAGCAGTGAGAAGTGAATATCGCCTTCCAAATCTTTGAGAGCGAAGTAGGGTATTGCCCTCTAATGAAATGCTATTATTTACTTTCCTAATTTATGTTTCTTTTTTACCAGTACATATGTATTTTGTTTTCTTATGAATGGTAGGCACTGTCTTTTTATTATTATTACTATTCATATGTGCATACAAGGTTTGGGTCATTTATCCCCCCTGCCCCCACCCCCTTCCTTACCACCCATTCCGCCCCCTCTCTCTCCCCCCCCCAATACCCAGCAGAAACTATTTTGCCCTTATTTCTAATTTTGTTGTAGAGAGAGTATAAGCAATAACAGGAAGGGACAAGGGTTTTTGCTGGTTGAGATAAGGATAGCTATACAGGGCATTGACTCACATTGATTTCCTGTGTGTGGGTGTTACCTTCTAGGTTAATTCTTTTTGATCTAACCTTTTCTCTAGTTCCTGTTCCCCTTTTCCTATTGTCCTCAGTTGCTTTTAAGGTATCTGCTTAATGACTATCTATTGATGATAATGGGGTGTTAAAGTCTCCCACAACCACTGTGTTGGCATTAATATATGCTTTTAGGTCTTTCAGGGTATGTTTGATGAAATTGGGTGCTTTGACTTTGGGTGCATACAGGTTGATAATTATTATTTCCTTTTAGTCTATTTCCCCTTTTTTTAGTATGGATTGTCCTTTTCATCTCGTTTGATCAATGTAGGTTTGAAGTCTACTTTGTCAGAGATAAGTATTGCTACTCCTGCCTGTTTTGGGGGGCCATTGGCTTGGTAAATCTTCTTCCAGCCTTTCATCCTTAGCCTATGCTTATTTCTGTCGGTGAGATGAGTCTTCTGTAAGCAACAAATTGTTGGATCTTCCTTTTTAATCCATTTCATCAAGTGGTGCCTTTTGATGGGTGAATTAAGTCTGTTAACATTAAGTGTTAGTACTGATAGCTATGTGATGATTCCTGTCATTTAGTTGTCTTAGTTGTTTGAAGGTTTGATTGTGTGTACCTAAATTGAGGTTACTTTCTACTGTCTTGCTTTTTCTTATCCTGTGGTTTGGTGCTGCCTGTCTTTTCATGGTTAAATTGGGTTTCACTTTCTGTGTGCAGAATCCCTTGAAGAATCCTTTGTAGTGGTGGCTTTGTAGTCACATATTGTTTTAGTTTCTGCTTATCATGGAAGACTTTTATTGCTCCATCTATTTTCAATGATAGTTTTGCTGGGTAGAGTATCCTGGGGTTGAAGTTATTTTCATTCAGTGCCCGGAAGATCTCACCCCATGCTCTTCTTGCTTTTACTGTTTCTGTTGAGAAGTCTGCTGTGATTTTGATGGGTTTACCTTTGTATGTTACTTGTTTTTTCTCTCTTACAGCCTTCAATATTCTTTCCTTAGTTTCTGAATTTGTTATTTTAATGATGATATGTCGTGGGGTAGCTCTATTTTGATTTGGTCTGTTTGGTGTCCCGGAGGCCTCTTGCATCTGTATGGGAATATCTTTCTCTAGATTTGGGAAATTTTCTGATATTACTTTGTTAAATATATTATGCATCCCCTTCGCTTCTCCTTCTTCGATGCCCATGATTCTCAGTTTGGTCTTTTGATGGAGTCAGTGAGTTCTTGCATTTTCTTTTCACAGGTCTTGAGTTGTTTAATTAATAGTTCTTTGGTTTTTCCTTTAATTACCATTTCATCTTCAAGTTCTGAGATTGTCTTCTGTTCTATTCTGCTCGATTGTCCTTCCGTTTTGTTTTGCAGTTCTGTTTTGTTCTTTTTTCTGAGGTTTTCCATATCCTGGGTGGTTTCCTCTTTAATTTTGTCTATTTTTGTCCTGAGTTCATTTATCGGCTTATTCATCATGTTCTTTCTTTCACTTTGGTGTTTATACAGTGCTTCTACAGTTTCCTTTATTTTTTCTTTTGCTTTTTCAACTTCTCTATTTTTGTTGTCTTGGAATTTCTTGAGTGTTTTCTGTACATTTTGGTTGACCCTATCCAGTATCATCTGTATAAAATTCTCATTGAGTACCTGTAGTATGTCTTCTTTTAAATTATTCTTGTGGGCTTCATTGGGTCCTTTGGCATAGTTTATCTTCATTTTGTTGGAGTCTGGATCTGAGTACCTGTTTTCTTCATTCCTCTCTGGTTCCTGTACTAATTTTTTGCTGTGGGGAAACTGGTTTCCCTGTTTTTTCTGTCTTCCCGTCATTGTCCTTGGTGTTGTTACTGTCCCTGTACTGTGTGCAATTAAGTATTTTCTAGCTTGTAATAATAACAATGGTAATATTTAGAATGGAAGGGTGAGCTGAGATGGAAAGCAAGAAGTTAAAGAAATGGGAAAAACAAATACACAGACTGGAAGGAGAAAGCAGAACAAGGTATCAGACAAGAAGGTTTCAAAGGTATAAACAGGGAGCTTTAGTATAATAATTGACAGTAAGCTGAACAGACATTAGAGAGACAGAGAGAGGATTGAAAATCAAAAATAAAAAAAGTAAAGATAAGAATAAAAATAAAAAATAAGTAAATGAAAGAAAAATCTATATATAAAAACATAATAAAATAAAATGAAAAAACAGAAAATTAAAAAAAACCCAAAAACCAAAAAAAACAAAAAACCAAACAACCTCCAAGTTCAAATGCAATAAAGTTTCAGTCTTAATAATTTGGGTGTCCATCTCAGTCTCCAATCCTGGAGATGGTGCCTCAGATGTTGTTCTGTAGTTGTCTCATCAAAGGGGACACATAAAGTAGAACAAAACTACACACACACATACACACACAAAAACCCCACCAAGTGTCCCAAGTTCAAATGCAATACAGTTTCAGTAAGTTTTTCAGCTTGCAGGTGTAATTTGGTTGTTCTCTCTTCAAAGATAGGGAGATAAAGAAAAAAGAAGAGTCTGGAGACAGTTTTGAGAATGGTATCTGCAGCTGTGGCCTGCCTGCCCACTGCTGTCAGCCTTCTGTTGCTGGAGGTGTTATACATGTAGATCTCAGGGGTGAGCTTAGCACTCACCTGGCCCTGCAGGCTTTGTTTGCTCAGATTTCTCCTGTGAGTGAGCCTCTGCTACAAGCTTTCCCCTTTCCAAGCACACTGGGAAAAGTGACGCTGCACCCGCCTTGTCAGGCCTGCGCATTTATTTACAGTTCATGTGGGAGGTGGGTCTTCCCCCCTCTCCTGTGCAGTTTTCCTCCCACCGCCACTTTCACAAGCTTTCCTGCTCCTGATTACTGGGCGGTGCTGCTTCTCTTGCCAGCCACCATGTTTGTTTACAGTTCACGTGGGAAGTGGGTCTTCCCTCCTCTCCTATGGAATTTTCCTCCCTCTGCCACTCTCACAAGCTTTCCCGCTCCTGGTTGCTGGGCACACACCCCCGCTCCCTCCAGAGTCTCTCCGGCTGGCCAGGCTGGTTTGTTTATTTACAGTCCCAGGAAGGGTTCCCTTTCCCCAATCTTAGGCACTCAGTGCGGCCCACCTTGTTTCCCACGTGTCTTTATTGCTTTTATTGCTTATTACTCAGTTTCTTTTTTTTTCCCCTGGTGGAGGTTGGTCTGTCCAGGGGGCTATGCTGCTCTGGCCCAGGCTTGTCTGTGGGAGTACCGCGTACCGTGAAGCTCACCTGGTCCACATCTTCCCAAGCCGTCTGGGCGCTGGCAACTGGCAGCCCGGGGGCCCTCCTGATTTCTCCGTTTAACGTGAAGTGGAGGTGTGGAGGGGTCAAAGTTATGCCTCTTCTCAGTGATTATGCCTGCAAAGTGTGTCTCCAGCTTCTCTCCAAGATTTCACTATAGGAGGCTCGCTTTCTGCTTCCTCCCTCTAGCTGCCATCTTGGAATCTCCTAGGCACTGTCTTGTTTGGAAAAGCAATTCTTTTCAAAAACAGTGTTAAAACAAAAGAAAAAAACACTACTCCCTCAATAGATTGATGCATAGATAAAGAGAGGCAGATAGATGATAGGTAGGACAGTTAATTTTATGTGCCAACTTGATTAAATCATGAGATACCCAAATGCATGCTCAAATATTATTTCTTCATGTGCCTATGAGACTGTTTTTGGAACACATTAACATTTAAATTGTTAGCCTGAGTGTAGCAGGTTAATCTCAACAATATAAGGTGATCACACACAATCCCTTGTGGGTAAAAAATGGTAGAAGGCTGAGTTTGCTCTCTGCCCGACTGCTTGAGCTGAAATATCCATCTGCTTTTTCCCTCTGTCTTCCTGTCTCTCAGGCTTTCTTATTAGAATTGGAACCTATGCACCTGGCTGTGCAGCTTTCATGTGCTCTAACCCAAATACCAGCCTCCCTGCATATCCAGTGTGCAGACTAGCAAATCCTGGGGCTTAACACACTTATAAGTAAATGTGTTTGTGTGTTTGTGTTACAGATGTAAATTTGGAATTCCTTGTATTAAGTGTTTCGAAAGTAGAATGATGGAGGGGATGTATTCATGTATAATATATTATAAGAACATTTGTAAATGTCACATTGACTCTCACCCAACACAACAATAAGAAAAGGAAAAAGAAAAATTTAAATTTTCTTCATTCTTGATACGCATGAAATTTGAACATATTTTTCTGCTCCAGATATTTATAGAATGACAAAAATCAGGATGTTCAATTTATTCTTTATAAGTCATGTGAATTAAATATTTTGTGGAAGGATGACATTCCAGTATACTGTTAAAATATTTTATGAAAAAATATTAACCATACAGAAACAGAGAATTACAGTCTATGGCCATACCACCCTGAATGCTGCCTGATCTCATCAGAAACAGTGAATTAAAGCATACATATTCCTACCTCTTACATTTTAGAATTAACACAGGATATTTTACATACTACAGAAATATTTTTCTACTCTTACTTTTATCTCATCGTATGTTTTAATATTCTGGTACATCTCAAATTAAGTTATAGATGTAATTCCATTTTACTCCTGGATAATTCAGTATGCATGTTAATTGCATGATGTCAATATAGGTATGCTTCCTTAGATAAACTTTATATTCAGTCACATGTACAAATCTTATGCATACTATTCATGCCTTTTTGAGTACTACATTTGTTGTTTAATTGAAACAGTAAAATGATTTATTAAGATAAATTAAGAACTTTCTTCTGAAAGTTTCCTTAAGCTCCTCATCAGGAACCCCTTGACCCTACTTTCTTAAAAGCAACCAACCTTCCAGAATTTTTTTTCACCAAAGATTGACTTTTTAATTCCAAGAAGCTCTTAAATATGGAACTATACACTGATTTTATAATCATATCAAGAAGTCAAATAAGAATAAATAATTTTAAATATATAAGATATATATATAAATTTTATCATTTTCTTAAGATAAAATTATTATTTTAAGAGCATCATCCTATATACAGCTATGTCCAAATACATTACCCTAATATGCATATGAATCACAGAACGATGTTCCAAACATTGTTTATTTTATATTAATACAATACTTCAAAATCTTAACTTGGTTAATTTTCATAAGAACCTTAAAGTAACTGTTCAAGATATACTGAGTGTTGAACAGCATCCAAGTGGACTACATATATACATAGAAAGACAGCATAATGAAACCCAGTAAACATTGTTGAGAAATTAGAGAGGGAAAAGAAAATCCCACTTTGATGAAATAGTTTCCAATAGCAATAGAAAAAAAGCAACTCCTTACAAATTTTTTTATTGTTTATTCATTTATACATAAGTGCATACATTGTTTGGATCATCTCTCCCCTTCCTCCCTCCCCCTACTGCCACCCCTCTCACTTTCAGGCAAAACCTGTTCTGCCCTTTTCTCCTATATTGTTGAGGAGAAAACATAAGAGATAATAAGAAAGACATAGCATTTTTGCTAGCTTGAGATAAAGATAACTACACAGAGAGTCCTAGCATTGCTTTCATGCACATGTGCATTACATCTTGAATTGGTTCATCTCTACCAGATACTGGCAATAAAAGAAATGCAAATCAAAACCACAGTAAGATTCCACCTCACTCCTGTTAGAGTAGCTATCATCAAAATACCAACAAAAACAAATGTTGCCAAGGATGCAGAGGAAAAAGGAGCCCTCATATAGTGCTGGTGGGAATGTAAGCTAGTTCAACCACTTTGGAAAATAATATGGAAGTTTCTTAAAAAACTAAACATATCTGCCATATGATCCAGCAATACCACTCCTAGGGATATACCCAAAGGAATATGACTCAGTTAGTTCAAAGGCAACAGCACATGCATGTTTATTACAACATCTTAATAAATGCCATTTCCTACAATTGTATGTCTACTTACAGAATATTTATATATTTAACTTCAGTTTTATAGTAATTATATCCTACAAATTACCTATATTCTAATGTGTTCAAACATATTTGATGACTTATTTATGGGCAACGGTTATGAAAAGAATGGAATCTGAAATGTGAAGTGCTGATTTCACATTTGTAAATTAAAGTGAACTTAAATCAATTGAATAAGAACAAGAGCATTTAGGAAAGTGAGGCTATTTCTCAGCTTGGAATCTTTCTACCTGTTTTAGAAATTCAATGCTTTTGTTGGATTAAACAATAGGAAAAATAATTAACATAACCATTGCCCTGTGTGCAAATGTTTTCTCCCAATCTGTGAAGTGTCTTCATTCTAATGATACTATCTTTCTCAAAGTAGAATTCTGTTAATTTTAAAGAAGTCAAGAAAACAATTTTTTCTTTCATGGATCATACCATAAGTGTCATAATTTAAAAGTCAAAGTAATTTTAACAAAGAAATTCAAATTGACAAATTAATTTTAAATTTTACATAGCTAATACATCAAAATATCCAATATAATGCTGAGCAAGAATGAAATAGAAGGACTGACACTACCCAATTTTATGAACTAAGTGAATTTAGCTAGACCAAAAGCCACATGCTCTCTCTCCTATGTGGAATATAGACCTAATATAAATACATCAATTTTATGAAACACTTGTCACCCCAAGGGCAGGTCGCCCATGGGAGGAGTAGAGTAAAAGAAGGAAAATAAACTAATCCAAGATATTTAGTGCTTCGAGTTTTATAGTATTGAATCTTACATTTAGATCATTCATTCACTTTCAAATGACTTTGTGAAGAGAAGAAATTTTGTTTCTAAATTTCCATTTTTGCCTCTGAATGTCCAGTTGTTCAATTATCATTTATAGAAGAAACCACTTGTCTCCATTTTATTGACTTTTGTTGTATCAAATGTTAATTGGTTATATTTATGTAGGTCTATTTCTTGTCTTGTATTGTTTTTCCACTGCTCTATATGTCGATTATTGCACAAAAACCACATTTTCTTCACTATGGTAGTTTTATAGTAATTATGTTTTTGTCCTTCACTGTTGTGCATTTACAAAGATTTTTACAATGTATCAAATACATCATACTTGAATTCATCCCTTCCACCACTCTCCTTTATCCTCCTGTCCTGATTCCTGAAATAGTTTCAACAGATATTTTTTTTGCATTTACATATATGTATACACATTTTTGCAGCAATTCCTACCTCCTTTTCTTGTACCCCAACAGGTGCCAACAACCTCCCCACCCAATGGCAGGATCTGTTCCAACTTCTTGGTCTCCAATTTTGTAGAAGAAAAAAGATAAAGTATAAAAGAAAAACATGGCATTTTTTTATTGTTTGAGATTTGCTTGTTTGTGACATATATATGTATATATTTGTATCACAACCCCATTTGGTTTATCTCCCTAATTTTCTTCCTTGTAATTTAGTCCCTTTCTTATGGTGGTTTTAGCTGGTTTACGATTTCTAGATCCATTCTTGTATAGAGAGTCTATCAACCATATTCAAGTTCTTATTTTACTTCTTTTACCCTACTCCTCTCATGGTGACCTGTCCTCAGTTTCATAATACTGATACCTTTGTATTAAGTCTATATTCTACATAGGAGGGAGAACATGTGGTTTGTGGTTTGGCTAATTTCACTTAGTTTTTAAAGTTAGGTAGTGTCAGTCCTTCTATTCCATTCTTTCTCAGCATTATATTGGATATTTTGTTATATTTGCTATGTAAACTTTAGAATTACTTTGTAGATATTTGCAAGATATTTTACTAGGATTATGATTGGAATTTCATTGAATCTAATATGTACATACATATTTAAATGAAATTTTTGTTTAATATTCAGGTATTAGGGTTTTCTAGCTATTTTTCTCTTATCAAATTTTTGTTTAATATTACTATGTTCTGAATGAAGATATTGTCTAATTTTTTAACAAGTCTTGCATGACAGGGATAAACTCTACTTCATCATGTTGTATATTTATTTTTCTTCACTGCTATATCTGATTTGCTAATTGTTGAGAATTTTTGCATTTGTTTTAATTAGAGATATTACTCTTTAGTGTCTTAAAATTTGTGTACATTTTTCATTTTTGATTTAGGTAGTTTTCTCACCTTAGCTAACAAAAGGTTAGAGTTTTATCAAGTTCATTGATCTTTTCAAGGTACCAATTTCAGTTTCCCTGATTTTATCTATTGATATTCCCTTTTCAACTTCATCAGTTTCTTCTTCAATTTTTCTTTTGTTCTTCTTGCTGCAGATTTAAGTTGTTTAATTTGGCAGCATAGATGGTTGGTTTTAGATCTTTCTATTTTTCTAGTAGATCTTTCAATAGGATATATTTCCTTTTTGTCATTGTTTTCACTATATTTCACAAAGTCTTTATGGTGTATTTTCATTTTCATTTAATTCAACATATTTTAATTTCTCTTCATCTGTTTTTTTGGTTTATATAATTTATGTAAGTATGTTGCTATACCCATGTAATTAAGGTTTTCACTTCTTCTTCTATTATTAATTTTAATCATATTGTGTTCCGAGAGGAGACATTGTCTTATTTGTATTCATACATATTTTAACATATCTTTGTGACCCAAATATGCTCCATCTTAATGAATGTCCTATGTAAGCTTGACAGGTATGTGAACTCTGTTTTTAGTTGAAGTAGCCTACATACATCAATTGTATCCAATAATCTGCTTGTTTTTTAAAAGTAAGAAAATTTTGATTGCAGTCATCTAGTTAGAGGTTAAGCATATGCAAAATGTTTAGCCAGTGACATGGATGTTCCTCTATAATCAAGTCAGTGTAATGGAAGATACATAAGGGATAGACAAATTTGGAGAATTTTAGCCCTTCAAAAATGCATTTTTTCAGCTGATGACACACTCAGATACTTGAAAAACAAATAATCTCCAAGTCATGCAGCCTTCAGTCAATTGGAAGTGATAAATATTAAGCAAACACCCAAGAAAATTAAATTGTTTGAATGAAAATAAGCATGTATGATGCAAAGAATTTGCATGTTAATTTCACACTTGACAGACTTAATTTTCTGTGTGAGTTATCAAACAAAGTCATTTAATAAGAGGAAATGAGTCAGTTTTAGAGAAATTGAGTCACAGGGAATGAAATAATTTTTGAGCTCTATCTGAGACATGGCTCATATGTAAACCTGTTTTTTTCTATTCTTGAAGAACAAATTCACATCATCCACCAATGTTCCCAGAAGCATTTAGTGACTAAAAAACCAAAAATTGAATATGATTGAAATAATACATTTTAGTATGTGTACAAAGGTAAAATGGTAAAAGACATAAGTAAAGGGAGGAAGTGGAGCTGTAGCCTGCACAGTCCTGCCTTTCATTATTGGATTTAAAATTAAATTGATGAGCCTGTTGAGTAACAAAAAAACCCTGCCATTGTCCATGCAGTCAAAACACAAATTAATACCACCTTACCAAATTAAAAAATAAAAGAAAGATACAATGAATACATAATGCATAATTGCATAATAATAGTTAATTATTTAAAAAATGTGAGGTGACATGGTGAAGATAACATTATTGAATGAAAGATTACAGCTAAATGGAGTTGGCAAAATTGTAAAGGCAAACTTCAAAAATAATTGTTAAAAGAACTGGGAATGGAACTCCATGGTAAAGTGCATGCACAGTTCCCTGGGTGTTAGGCCCAGCACAACTTAAAAAATAATTGCTACACACATTGATGCAAAAGATGAAGTTATGCAAAAATATGAGAACTTGAAACAGTGAAAGGCATAGTAATTCCAGGACCCAAAACATCAATAAATACGGAAAGCTGTTTGTACATTGGTAAATGAGAAATTGCTTTCTTAGTGTGTATCATGCATTTTTATGATTTCTCTAAAGAGTCCAAGACAAACTCATATGATTTTCTGTTTCACAGAGTTTTGTTCTTTTGAGAAGTAATTTAGTTTAATTTTTTTAAAAAAAGTATAATTAACACAATTTATTGGGTATGATTGATATCTTTGCTACTAATTTGCAATACCAACTCTGTTATTTATCAAGTTTGAATGCATGACCAAATCCTACTGGGAGCTCTCCTTTATATTTCCCTGAATTCCTCATTTATTCTTGCCCCAAGATCAGACATCTTAAAGTAATATCCTAAAAAAATTGCTGAAGATATATCCTGCCTAACTCTTCAAGACTGAATTTTTATACATTTATTGTAAATTTTTAGTAAGCAATATCATGCCCCTTCAAGAAGTATTTTGGATATTCTATTTAGTTACTTATAGTCTGTAAAAATCAGTGCTTTATAAAATTGAATCAGAATTTTTGAACTATGTACTTCCATTTTGCATTTTAATTAATGTTTTTATAGGGGTCTATAATATATTTTTACAACTTGAATATTTTAGTATTTATTGTAGTATTTGCTACTATATTTAAATTATCAGTATTATAAGATACATATTATTGTTTTTGGTCCATAGAAATATCATTAATATTTATTTTTAGCTCCTCTCTCATTTTGCCTTATGTAAGATGCTAGAAATACCAATAATTATTTGCTACCCACAAGGCATATCTGTCAGTAGGATTCAATGGTAAGTTCTATAATTTTTGATGAAGGCTTTGCTAATCTCCCTATGTTTTTTTTCTCCCTATGTTTAATAAAATCAAATTTTTAGCTTATAAGCAAATACATAATTTAAAGAGTTGTATATAGTATCTTTAGTTAAAAAAATTAGGAAGCAAGAACATTGACTTTTTAATAAAGACACAGTAATGGACTTAAATTCTACATGTACTCATTTAAGCAGTGTAAAGTGGAAGATGGTGACACAAGAAAGCCCTTGAACTTTTAACAAAGATAATTTTAGCCTTAATACACATGATCTAATAGAGGAATATAATCTTCTGATTGAGGAGCTCATTGTCTCTCATAACCTCTTGTAGGTTAAAAGTACAATGAAAGAAGAGAAGGGAAAACAAATACTGAGATACAGAAATAGAGACATCTATTGAGTCAAGAAAGGCAATTTATTTCTATTCACAAAAAATTGACAAATTATAATCATACGTATATTTGAAGTACAAAGAGAGGTTATTATACACATATGCATATACCTAATCATAATTTAGTTTCTTTCCTAAAATATTGTCTGTTTTTCTTTCACAATCTCCATCAATTTTGCAGTGAGAAATACAGCTAACATCAAATCTGTTCAGCAAACAATCCAATGACATAAAAATTACTTTTTAACAAACACTCATTGTTTTTAAGTAAAATAGTTTCATGTGGGCATATAGTTCTACCTATGCTCCTTTCATGTTAGTTCTCATTTTTTCTGATGTATATATATACTCTTATGACAGCAGGCTATACCAGAAACATATAAAATAGTATGTGTAGTATAAGGCATAAGAAATTCTAATGCTTGCAATTAATATCAGCTAAATTCTAGGAAATATGAATAGAAATAGAGTGCAAGGATCTTATGTAAGAGGAGAAGCCACCACCCAATATCAGATCAGGGCAACAATATCGGTTTTGACAGACTTATCCATTATGTACTTAATCAATCAGCTCTAGAAAATTAGTATCTTTATGTTTGCCCTTCATCTTGATTTGTAACAAAAGAAGCTAAGATAGTAAATTCATAAAAATTATCTTGGTATAATGTAAATACAACACACAATTGAAGGAACTTTTGGGGGTTACCCTATATTTTCACATAGCTGCAATTATTTGCCTTTAGCGGATCAGTGGGAGTTCCCTGATGAAACTGAAGAATTTAAGATATTAATGGTTCAATGATCTCAATGCAATTACAAAGTTATGTGTCAATTCTGTACAAATGCATCAATATATTTATTTTGAAAAAAATGCAAGTGGATTCTAAAACTTATATGAGAATCCCAAATGGTCCAATTATTTTTAAAAAATCTTGAAAAGGTGGGAAGATTTATTACCATATCAGATATCAACCCTATTATGAAGATATAGTAGCAAAAAAGTGCATGAAATCATTGAAATTCTAGATAATACACAAATGGAACAGAATAGAAAATGTTGGAACAAACCCTCACATAATGTAGTTATTTCATTTAGGGCAGATTTGCAAAGAGGTGCACTGAGGGAAAATTGCCTATAAAAATAGTGAATATCTATATAAAAGAGAAATGTTTACTTTTACATCAGACTGTGGACTACAGTGGACTACAGATAAATGCAAGCCTAAAAGCAAAATATAAAACTAAACTATAGCAAGATTTTCTTTAAGTCCTTAACACAAAAACAATGATTTTTTAAGCAGAATACTGAAAGGGCATTGAGAATTTGTGATGGGTAAAGGCAAAAATTCCCACTAATCCTTTATGACATAAGCAAATGATCTTACCAAGAGGTTACAGTCTCTCAGAGAAACAAAACTAATGAAGTAAGCCCCCCCATAGCCATGGCACCAGATTTTTTTAACAATTTTCTGACAGAGGAAGGAGTATCTGGTGCCCAAACAGACTAAGCTTCTTCTTTGAGTGGTAGAGTTTTTATTCTTGCTTTTTCCAATGCTGGTTTTGTGTCCAATATCTTTTTACAGTTGAGAAATTTGTTCACTTGTCCTTTCATGACACTGTTCACATTTGCTACTACCTGTTTGATATTGCTTTTTGCCTAGTTGTCTATAAATTCTTTGAGGATGAGATCCACTCCAGGGAATTGGACATCTTAAAGATTATATATAAAATGTCAGGACACTAAGGGGTTCATTTATCAAATGATATTATGAAATAGGACAGTCACATGAACACTTCTAAACCTTTGAACGTGTTCTGACACAATCATCCCTCCAAGTTACATGTGCATTGCCTGGGTCCTCTAAATGAATCCTACCAGTGTTTTAATAAGTTACATTGTAAAATATAAATGTATATAGTCTGTTATGCACACACGCAAATATAAACAATACACAGCTACTTAAACATAAACATAAGTTTAAAAATTCAACAAAGGTTCACATCCCAAAAATTTAGAAATTCAAGTAAGTAGCTTTTCCAATAGAATAACATTGCTTTTCAATTTTTATAAAGGATATATAGTAATATTTCAAAGAAATAAACACAGTTTTATATTTCTCAAGTTTTAAAAAAGTTAAATATATGTGAAAAAAATTAAATTTAATAATATAAACATTTACTGTAAAGATATTTGTTCCCTGATT
Organism: Castor canadensis; assembly: GCF_047511655.1. Taxonomy (NCBI): domain Eukaryota; kingdom Metazoa; phylum Chordata; class Mammalia; order Rodentia; family Castoridae; genus Castor; species Castor canadensis. Next base: position 159,200,744 of record NC_133391.1, read on the forward strand.
TACATGGAGTTACAATTTTTTAGAGTTCATTTATTCATTATGTACATACTTATATGAGATTATCTGATGTAATCTTTCCTTATAATATATCCGCAAATGACCAAACTACCTTCCATTTCTAGGAGAGGTAAATGTTCTAAAAATCCAAATTTAATTCCATCCTATATATGTAGCCACAATAAAAAAATCTTGAATTTATTTGAAGAGTACTAATAGATTAAACTCATACCTGTAAGGCATATTTTAACTATTTCCAAAAATTGATATAACTGGACATCAGCATATATTCCTGGTTTTGAGGAAATAATAAAAATGAACTATTTATGCTGAAAACAATCTCAATTTTACTATTACTGAGCAAAAATACAAGAAATTGCATAAGGTTTGATGAGTATTTTGTGGTGTGTGGACTGAACCCAGGGCCTTGCACAAGCCAGGTAAGTGCATGGTCACTTAGCCATAACCCTAGCTCAAGACTTGATTAAAATATGAACTCAATTTCATTATTTATCTGTGCCAATTCTGCTGCCTTTTTCCTCTCATCTCACAGCAGAGTCCAAACTAGAAAATTAAAATGTACAACACTGAAAATACTCAAACAAAATAGTTTTGAAAGCTTCCAAATTTCATTAACACATAAAGTTTTCTGAAAAGCTGGAGAACATCATCTTAAGTGAGGGTGGCCAGGTTCAGAAGACCAAAAGCTGCATGTTTTCTTTCATATGTGGAATATAGACATAATACAAATGCAGCAGTATTGTGAAATACTGGTCATGTCAAGGGGAGATAAAATATGAGAGGGGGAGGGTAAAAGAAGGAAGTTAAGAAGGTGAATATGGTTGATGTACTCTCTATACAAGAATGTATGTAAAATCTTTTTTTTGGAACCATTATAAGAAAGAGACTAAGGTAGAAAGAAGAAAAATAGAGATAAACCAAATCAGGCTATGAGATATTTTATATATATTTATATATATGTGCCAAAAGGAAACAAACTATCTTTAATAAGCAAAAGCAGAAGTGTTTTCTTTCTTTTACAAAACTGGAGAACAAGCCCTACCTGGGGGTACTAGTGGGAGGACGAAGACAGTGCAAATTCCATGCACACATGTATGTAAACAGAAAAACGATACTTGTTGAAATCATTCCCAGAATGGGGGAAAGGGGGGGGAGGAGAATGGAAAATGGTGAAGTGATGAATTCAAGTTTGATATATTTAAAATATTGTAAGAGCTTTTGCAAATGCCACGACATACCTCCATCCAGCAAACAACAAAATATAATACATTTAAAAAAACATAATGAGAACATGTGTAAGCTCCAAAGGAGGCATGACCTGGATGAAGCAAGTTCTTAAAAAGACTTAACAGGAAATGGAGGGAACTAGTGGTCATCATGTTAAGAGAAATAAACCTAAGAACCCAAAAAGAAAAAAAAAAAGGTAGGTGGAAATATTTAAAGACTCAAGTTGAGGAAGGCTAGAGGTTGGAAAAGTTTAGGGTTCATCCAGGTTTCCTGGGGATGGGCCAGCCCACCCTCACCTGGCTGGGAACCACCCAGCCCCTCCCCACTCATTCATTATTGAGTGCGAACCTACTGGGCCTGCTCTCCCATGGGGTAGTGTAGGTTTTAAAGGCACCTGAAAAAGAAAAATACACTCTCTCCTAGCAGACTCCACCTGCATCCACAATGTCCTTTGCTTCTTCTTCCCTTTCTTCACCTGGTGGAATAGGTGACTCCCCTTTTCTCAATAAAGCTATCCTACCTAACCCCTCCAGGTTTTCTGCTTGGATTTTTGCATTTGGAGCAAAAACAAATCAGGATCTTCTGATCACAGATTGTGTCAACTCTGGTAACATTTGTTGCAAAGCCATCCAGGAGAAACTCACCAAGTGAGATCCCAATATGCTATCTCTGCCATTCTTTATTATGCCTCAGAACCAAACACCAGTTATGGCTTAGGTAGTAAGCCATCCTCAAGCTGGGGCATTTATCTGATGCCCAGAACTCATTTGGAGTCCTGGAGCAGATGGACTGCACTCTGACTGGCAGGATGCAACATTCCTTGCAGGACACACAAGCTCTTGCCAGCACCCCAAGGCACAGGTTTCATGTCTGAGTTCCCTGGTCCTGCTTCAGGGAATGGACCACATTAAAATCTAGCTGCCCCATCCCCAACCCTACCTAACCCTTAATCCCCTCCCCATGTCCTTTCCTTCCCTGCACTTTGGGAGATCCTACTCCAAGTTCTCTAACCTGCCATGTGTCTAGGGACAATTAGAAACACTCCCCCATCACCCCTCTAAGCTATCTGCCCCTTCCCCATCTTTCTAGTCTTCTCTTACTTTCTTCCTCCCTAACTGGCGGTTTGTGTCAGGCACTCCTCGGTCAGCCCATCCTGCAACAGGTTATTTTAAGGAAAAAAAAAAAAGCACAATTGTTCAAAAAATGGGAGAGGGAGCCACGCAAACAGGGAAAAAGTAAACTGCTACCTTTGAGGTGGGAAGCTTGCATGCCCCTCACAACCACTACCTGCTGGAGGAACATAAAATTACATGTTTTACACCTGTCAGGAAGTACAACAGCATTAAAGGAAATGGAGACTTTGCTGCCCCATCCAGAGTGCAGCGTCCTGGCTACCTCTGGCACCTAGGGACCGGTGTGCATACATAACCTACTGGGACACCCCTCGGGGCAGGGACACGCAGCAGCGTGGCACAGCTTTATGGCTTCCCAGCTGGCTGCTTGTGGAATCCACACCGATTGTTCACGAGGTTTGCACACAGTTTCTCTGATGGCTGGTCCAAACAGCAGCCTAGGCTATCACTGGCATGTTTTTCTTGATTCACCCCTTGGGACCAGTGGAATTCCCACCCCCTGAGGCTATGCCTCCAGATACCCATAAGTCCCACCTCTGGAGACCATGACTCCAGGAGGGACACAGTGGGCTACTCCCAGCTCAGAACCCTCAAAAGCCTACCACTGCTGGCACAGAAACCATCCCTCCTCCTCGCCCCACCACTAGATGTTCAGAACCAACCAGCAGAGCCTCCTTTCCTACAGCCATGGGGTTTGATCCTCCAATCCCTCCTCTTGGGCCTACCCAAGGCACAGGCCCCATTCTCTTCTCAGTATGGGCTGGAGGCCCTGCCTAGCACAAAGCACAAAGATAAAGCACAGTGACCTATGGGTATGTTCAGGGCACTGCATGGACCAGCAGCCTCTGTCCAGCAGCCTCCAGCTGGAGGGAAGCCACGGGAACTCATGACATTGGGGAAAAGGTGGATGAGGAGCCACGTCTGGTGACCAAGTTCCCATGCCTAACCAAACTGCCTTCTTCTCTGTCTCCTTCCTGAAACCCACTCTTTTACCCACCTACCTGCCATACCTATCTATCCCAGCCACCCTATATAAATTCTTGCCTGCTCACCTTATCCTAATAGCCTATAGGGGGTCACAGAAATGTTCACACTAAGGTCACACTGCCTTGTCCCAGGACTAACAAGAACTTCTAAGCCTATCTTAGTCATATATTCTAAATTCCATTCAAAGGTAAAATCCAAATTAACATATAGATTGCTTCTGTGTAGCTGTGGTGTTAATTGTTGCTGTCCTTAAATGTGAAATATATGTCAATTCTCTAAAGCATGTTTTCTAAAATTAAAAACAGTACCATTTAAGGATTTAACATTGATCACCCACAAAGTATATCCATAATATGAAAAAAAGCATTGTAACTTATTTAAAATTCATTTACTCTAAAGGAAAAATTAGAAAAAATTTATTAATACAATGTCATCTTATTACACCAAAATGCAGTGCTAATTAATGCTATCCATCATAATTATTATTCTATAATGCAATATATAATAAACCTTTAAAAACATTCTAACCTTAACTGATCTCTGCTGATAAAATTAGGCTTACAGCCAAGAGGGTAAAGAAAATGGGATTTTTATATGTGGACATTTTAAATAGATAATTTAATTACAGATATTATTCTTAACAATTAATTATTTTTTTAATTCATACAATTTTTTTCTGTATAGCTCAAAGTAGTATGTCAAATTCCAAACTTATTTAAGGTCCTTACAGATTTCCAAACTGTAAATCTATAAATGATTGGGTTCTATAGGTTTTAGATTCTTAGCTTTCTAGGTAATGATAAAACCCATTTATAAGAAAATCCAGGATCTAATTATACACACATAGAGCAAATTAGACAATAGTAAAACCTTTTAAATCACACCTTAGCTTGTTTCAATTTATCTGGTCTTTTCATTAATATGCCTAACTCATGGACACCTGTATTTCAAGGGGCTATGTCTTTTATTCCTATAGCAGAATGCTATTTCGAGCTTCTATGTTGCATGTAATGTGTCTTTGTGTTCCATTTGTGAGAACCTTTAAAGAGACCAAATGGCCACAGGAAATGCCACCATGAAGGACCTACCATCTATCCCTAGGAATAGGAAACTCAGAAGTGATATCTTGCCTTCCTCTAGGAAAATTATGACTAACTTGTGGTTAAAATTTTCTAGATTAACATAATTTCTACACAGGTTATTTAATGCATTAATCTGTTAAGGATTGGACCAAAAGGAGAGTATTTATGCTAAAATGTATTAAAACAATGACAAAGGCATGGTTTAAAGGTGTACTCTAAAGCAATGTGATTGTTTTATGTGTGTTTTCTGTATGTTTTTATCTCCTACCAATTGTGGTCACTTAAATTTTACTATTTTGAGCTCATTATGCACACTTATATTCTTTGGCATGCCTACATCATAACATTTATGAGCCTCTGTATATGTTTAGATGTCTTTAGGATGGTTCTGAAGCTACATTTATAATGTTAATGTGCATAAGTGTGTCAAAGGTTATCTAAAATTCTAATCCCAATCAAGCCTAATTATTCACTCCCTTAGGACTAAAGAAAATTTTATAAATAATAATTTCAAATTGTTTTATTCTACTATGAGTGTTATTAACATTTAACTCTTTTATAATTAGATTTATTAACCATCGTTCCTCATAGAATGCAAATGTTAAAAGATGGTTTAATTTGATTTTCTTCCTAAGTTTTTTAAGTTATAAAGTTACTAAGACCTTTATTTAAAACAGTGTTATCTAAATTTGGGTTTTACAAAGACTATTGCAATATACAAATTAAGGTCTTTAAATGTATAAGTTTATAATTTAAAATTTGCCTAGAAGTTTTCTAAGGTTAAAATTTAAGATACCAATATGTATTTAAAAATGGGCTTCTGTTTTATCAAGATAACTATCAAGATATTTTGGTGCTGTAGCCTAGTACAAAATTTTACCAAAACCAAAGAAATGCTTACCCTCTAGATGTAGTAATATGCTTAACCCCTTATATCTGTTTTTGTATCTAATTCTTTGAGACATTAATCTTAATTGGTTTATTATTAAAAATTGTACATGTTCTCCCATTTCTCTCAGTTTACAAGCTGACTAAAACCCCATGGCCTGATATAAAAACTAACTTCAAGTGATGGGTCTGTATCAGCTAAGCTTACTTTGGTACAATTTAGATTCTGTACTGGTCCTAATAGCTCTGCTGTTTTAATAGTTGGGACAACATTCAAGATAGGAATACCATCAAAAAACTCATCCTGGACTGGATGAAGCTGACCCTAAAGCGAACAGTTGACTTGCAAGCCAGGGTACCCTGAAACTCCCTTGCTCCACAGACTTGTGATGGAAACAGGTTGAAGAACCTGTATTGACGCTTTCAGAAGATTAAAGAAGGACACTTTGAGGATCCAGAAAGTTCTTGTATTTCTTTCCCTGAAAAGGCAACTATCCACCTGCCCTTTCCCTCTCTCTATTTCTATCAGCCAGCACAGATAAAGCCAAAATATACATTTGGCTATATCCTTACGTGTTGGGAGATGCTTTGATCTTGCTAACTAAAATAAGATAACTAGTTTTCTTCATAGCCTATTTATGAGTATTCACTATTCTTTATGTCCTGCTTAAATTAGTCTCATGCCAAACACAAAAACCTAAGGTATTTTTTCAATAACACTAAAAAAACTAAGTTTAAACTAAGTAAAATTCCTTAAATGGTTCTAATACTCCTAGTGCCTTAAATTTGTGTCTAAATGTCATAAAATCATTTATAGAGTTAAAAGTATATACATGAAAGCAGCTATAGTTCTTTTATCAAAGATACCTTTTAATAAGGTCTTTAACATTTCTGCTCTTTATGACAAATGCCAAAAGTTCTATCATTTAAACCTTACATCAGTTGATCAGCTAAACATTGGTTTATCTGACATCTGTTTATCAGATGGACATTGGTTTATCTGACATTAACTTGATGAACATCGTTTTATATATAATTTATAACTGAACATCAAAACAGGGACTGTTTAAAATTACTGCTTTCCCTTAACAATTGAAAAATTTAGCATTTTTAACAGTCATTACTGTACTGACAGTTCTGACAATCACCAACTTGCTACTTTACCTAGCCAAAATTCAAGGTTTAAATTGTAATTAACCACTGATCCTTTAAGAACAGTCATAGGCAGGTCCATAAAAAATGACTCTGACAAGTGCTTGTCTATCAAACAGGACAAACTTTAACTATTGGGGTCATTTTGTATTTTTCCTGTAAAACTTTATAACCATTAACTATTAACACATTACAGCAATTTAACAGTGTCAGTACATCCCCTATGGAACAAGCAATTAGATTAATTAAGCCCAGCCTAAGAGACACTTTTTTATAAATCTCTTTGTTGCTTAATTTGGCCAAAAAGATCACATTGGCAATGACCTCTGATTTGTCTCCTCTGTGAAACAGAATCTGATTTTCTAGACTTTCCCAGGGAACACCCCAGAACTGAGGGACAGAACTGCCAACTTAGCAAAATCTTTAGAGATGACTCTTCAGAAAAACAGTTTAAGAGGTAGTGTCCCCCACCTTCTCAGAGGAACAAGTGTCATTCAGCCACCTGAGGTAGGTCAAAAGGACTACACAACTGAGGGGACTTCTCCAGATTCAGATGGAGTCAATTATGCCAGACCTCAAAAAAGTAACCAAAGCCAAGGGATTTTATTTTATTTTATTTTATTTTTTCTTATTCGTATGTGCATACAATGCTTGTGTCATTTCTCCTCCCTGCCCCGACCCCCTCCCCTACCACCCACTCTGTTCCCTCCCTCTGCCCCCCCACCCCCTGGACACCTGGCAGAAACTATTTTGCCCTTATCTCTAATTTCATTATAGAGAGAGTATAAGCAATAATAGGAATGAACAAGGGTTTTTGCTGGTTGAGATAAGGATAGCTATACAGGGAGTTGACCCACATTGATTTCCTGTGCTTGTGTCTTACCTTCTAGGTTAATTCTTCTTGATCTAACCTTTTCTCTAGTTCCTGGTCCCCTTTTCCTATTGGCCTCAGTTGCTTTTAAGGTATCTGCTTTAGTTTCTCTGCGTTGAGGGCAACAAATGCTAGCTAATTTTTTAGGTGTCTTACCTATCCTCACCCCTCCCTTGTGTGCTCTCACTTTTATCATGTGCTCAAAGTCCAATCCCCTTGTTGTGTTTACTGTTGATCTAATGTCCACATATGAGGGAGAACATACTAAAAAAGAGTGCTCTTATGCATGTGCTTTAATAGTTAAGCCTTCTAGACTTTTAGCAAAATGCAAACTCATGTCTTTTGCCAAGGCCTTCTATTTAGACAAAGGCAATATAACTTTATATCTAACTTCTGCTTAAGAATGCTGTGTGTTTTCTTTCAGTACAGAATGACTCATTGACATTTACTCTCTAATTGGACGAACACCCTGTCCCAGGGTCCCTTCTGCTGCTCCTTTCAATGTTTAATGTTCAGGTCATGCCTTTAAAATCAGATTTATCTCTTCCAGAGTAAAAGCCTTTAGGACCTGACTCATGAGGCAATAAAGCTATCAAGCTATACAAATGAATGAGATTTCCATGAGCAACCCAGATCTACATGAGAAACCCTAACAATCCACCCAGCCCCTCCCCACTCGTTCATTATTAGATGGGAACCTCTGGGCCTGCCCTACCATGGGGTAATGTAGGTTTTAAAGGCACCTGAAAAAGAAAAGTACACTTCGCTGCTGGCAGACTCCACCTCCACCTACCATGCCCTCTGCTTCTGCTTCCCTTTCCTCACCCGGTAGAACAGGTGACTCCCCTTTTCTCAGTAAAGCTGTCCTACCTAACCCCATCCATATGCTATACTTGGAGTCTGCATTTGGAGCCAAAAAAAAAAAAAAAAATCAGGATCTTTGAATCACAGAGTGCACCAGAGCTGGTAGAAGGTGATGATCACAAAATGTTGTTTAATTCTTTGTCAACTTCTATGGGGATATTGCACAATTAATATATTGAGGATTTGTATATAGTAAGTAAACATGAATTTTTCAATGTTAAAATACCTCCTTTTATAATGCGGCATTGAATCCAGTTTAACAGGATAAAATTGCTTTATTTTTCATTCTACTAAGTGCCAAGTAATTGGATACAAAAAGGTCGGAAAGGAATGTAGGGATTATCTTAGTCCTCAAAAATTCTCAAGAGAAATTGTAAGACAAAATGGCAATGTGTGCTTTAATATATATATGTGACTCAGTTTCCCAAATATTATAGACTGAGTTTTGTCCTTTTAAACTCTGTTGAAACCTTAAAAGCCAGCCTTCCAGAATGCAGAATGTTTCTCCATTTGGAAATACATCCTTTAAAATGGTGATTAAGTTAAAATAAACTATCAGGGTTGACTCTTATCCAATCTGACTATTATCCTTATAAAAAGAGAAAATTAGGATACAAATGAGATGTGCAGGAAGTGTAATCACAGAGGAGAGCTCTTAGCCACAGCATAGTCATTTACAGCCAATTAGAATGCTCCAAGATAAACCAAACCCGCTGACAGATGGATTTAAACTTCTAGCCTCCAGAACTAAGAGAAAATGAATTTCTGTTGTGCAAGCCACCACTATGGAATTTTGTTATGGTTACTCTGATAAAGTAATGCACCAGATTCCAACTTATTTTAACGTATAAATTTCCTGACACTTGAGAACATATTTTCAACTTGGTTCTCTATAGAATAAAATCAATGATCAAACAAAACATCATCTATGAATGATTACATTAGCATATACCCAGAGTAGGAACAATGAATATGATATCTTTGATGAGTGTGATAATTCTTCAGTGTGTTTCAGGAAAAGACTAGTTAACTAAATAAACTTTATCATCGGTGTTTTCATATATGGAGTTATTTGAAATCTGTTCAGTACCTAAAAGCAAATAAGGTAGAAGAAAGCAATAGTAACAAGGAAGAAAGAAGTAAAATATGAGTGATAATTTTTCTGCCTTCAAAAGGTGAATGAAGAAGGAATTGTTTTTTTTTCCTGAGATGGAAGAAAGTAATTTCAAAAAAATTATGATTTATTATTTGAATTCTTGAATTTTACATTTTGTCTTATGGCCAATTGGACATACTAAAAACTGAGGTGAACAAAGGTTCTTAAGGTAACAAAAATGTTCCTGGTGAAGAATCATGTGTATGAGAGTAGAAGAGAAACAAATAGAATGGGTTTGGGAAAAATCAGTTGTTACTAAACTATAACCTAAGGAAAGAAAAAAAACATACTTTTGTCAATTAAAGTTTTAGGGAACAGTGCCATAGCAATTGATTTATATATTGTCTGTGGTTGGTTGAAAAATTAAAAATGGAGTAGTTAAGATAAATCTGTATGGTATACAAAGTATAAATCTTTACTCTGTGGCTCATGTTTACCAGTATATATGAATTACATGAAATAATTGATTTCATTATGACATTTTCAAATATATACATAAAATGTACTTTGATCATATTTGCCCCTTGCCATTATCCTGTCTGCTTCCACTTCCAAACTGTTACATTTCTACTTTCATGTCATTTTTAAAATCTAGATTCCACATATGAGATAAAAAGTAATATTTTTCTTTCTGTGTCTGCTTTATTCCCATGAACATAGTGATCTCCAGTTCCATCCATTTTCTTGGAAATTACATAATTGAACTCATCCTTATGCCTAAATAATACTTCATTGTGTGTTTATCAACATATATATATATATGTGTGTATATGTGTGTGTGTGTGTGTGTATGTGTGTCTGTGTGAGAGACATCACATTTTTTTTATCCTTTAGTATACTGATGTGTACCTAGGCTGATTCCATAACTTGACTGTAATGAAGACTGTTCTCTGACTTTTTACAGAAAAATATGCCAACATTTTATGAAGATTTTCTAGAGAATAAACATATGTTTATATGAAAAAGCAGTAGATAGTAGAAAGGTAAGAGTATTGTGAGTGTAGAAATTAAGATAGAAGGCACAGATCTAAAGAAAGATACAGATAAATGTTCTGAACATAAGGACAATAAAGTCAGCAATATGTATTATTACAGAGCCCAGGAAAACAGTTTTAAGGAGGGGAGGGAATGGCAGGTTTACTGGGATGACTGAAGTAACATAAGGATTGTAAAATTAAGCTAATGCAAGTCACTGATAAATAAGGACACTTGTAGTAAAACAGGAAAATTTCAAATTTATATTATGGTATAGGACACTTTAATAATTTCTATGGTCAGTGATGCTGAGTTTTATTGAGAGTAAATGTATTATAGCAGTGTACTAAATCTCTGCCTTTTATGTCAGTGTGTAGAGGGATGACAGAGTTAAGGTCCAAAATCTTCTGATGTGTTCCCAGCATGTGATAAAGGACCATTTCCTATAGTCTCTAATAGCAGACTGAAACTAGTGCACAATGTATTTTATGACCTGCTGGATAATGAGAAATGATTATTATAAATTTTTTATTCAGTTGTGGTCACTGGTATTTTAGTGAAGTAACAAATTGAAAAATGAAACACAACAGAAAACATTATAACGGTAATATTCATTCAATATGCACTCAATGCTTAATTGGTATTAGTGTGAAGTGTAGGTGGATTTTATTCTTATAGCCTACAGTTAGATCTTAAGCAAGTATGCACCTTGTCCACTTTTAGTTAGTCATGCTGCATGGTAATATTTAAAAATTTCCAAACCCAATGAAGTGCTAACCACATCTAACTCTGTTTAACTTCAAAGACCAGGCACAGTCAGAGTAATGTGGTACATTTAAATGATTGAGTCCTACTTAGTCCTGAAAAGCAATATCTTGTGATTTACAGTAACATGGATGGAACAGGAAGCCATGATGTTAAGTAAAATAAGTCAGACACAAAAAAGACAAATACCTCACATTCTTATTCACTTTTGAAAACTAATATCTTTCTGGGTAGGGGTACACTGTGTCATTTACAAAGTTCTTACAGTATATCAAATATATCATACTTGAATTCATCCCAGAATAGAATAGTGATCACTGGAAACTGGGAAGGGATAGATGGTAAGGGATGGAAAAAGTTTAATAAGAGTCCCCAGAACACTGTCAGAATGAAGGGGTTACTACTGTTTCCTCTTTATTAGAGAAAGTTATAATTATTGGTTAAAACAACCTATAATATATTTCAAAATTCCCAACATATCAGTGACTTTATAAATGAGTGAAATCTAATACTAACGGTGAAGGTACTACAAATAAGCACTGCTATCTAGTTAATAAAGTTGTTCTCCATAATGTTACAACTTACTAATTCAAAAGGCACTGAGAAATGCATAAATATTGAGCAACTAATTATGCAGGTCTAGATTGTTGGAACTAGGCCTCTTAAAATTGATTAAGGACATTTCAAAGAAGCAAGAAGGCTACAATGATTAGGTTAGTGATGAATTAGAATTTGATACATTGTATGAAATCCTATCTAGTTAATAGAAATACAGATACATCTAGATATACATACATCAGTATGTATAGAGATGAGTATATTCATAGATTTGCATGCATACATATTCTTCCTTTTCCTGTCAGCAATGGAAGCCCAAAGTGGTGACTTCCCAAATTCAGTGAGCATGCTTAATATCAGATCTTGGTTTCTGAAACCATTATCTATTAAAATAAAACAGAAATAGCTGATCTTAGGACAGTAAATATGTAAGATAAGCTTATAATATATTTCAGTGCCACACTTAGGAAACACCTGGGAGTGGGGAACAAAACAAATCCCATGAAAACAAAGAAAAAATTTAATGATGCCTATGTGTTAAAGGAAGTTAAGGAGGTGAATATGGTTAATTTGCTTTCTATACAAGAATGAATATAGAAGTTTTAAACAGTTGAAACCACCATAGAAAGGGAGTAAGGTAGAAAGAAGAAAAAAGAGGAGACAAACCAAATTGGGCGATAATACACATATACATGGAAGTGCCCCATGTTAGCTATCTTAAACAAGTGGAAATGTCATTTTTTTCTTATGCAAAATCAGAGAACAGTAGGATGGAACAGGTCCTGCCTGGATGGTTTGGTACTGGTAAGAGGGGTGAAGAGGTAGGGAAATGTACTGTATATACATGTTTGTAAATTGAAAAATGATACCTGTTGAAATTATTTCAGGAATAGGGGGAGGGGAGATGGAGAAGAATGGTGGAGGAGGTGGATTCAAGTATGATATATTTTATATATTGTAAGAACTTGTGTAAATGCCATAATGTACCCTAACCCAGCATAACAATAAAAAAGTAATTATAGAATGAGCTCATATTATCAAAACTGGAATATTTGAGCAATACATTTGCAAATATGACTACTGATTGAGTAGCAAAATACTGTAAATAGAATATTGTAAACAAAACTGCCTGGGTCTGAAGGCAAAGATATTTCACAGCCTACTTCCATGTCAGATTCTGCTTGGTTTTCTCGATTAGAGCAGATATGAGTATGGATGAAACATTAGAAAAGAGTTAATTTCATTGTCCTAGAATGGCAAAATACCAGGTATTATTTCTGTCTAGAACATCAAAAAGATAATTACGAGGACTTTTATTGCACACCAACTGTCATGCATCTTGAAACACGGCTCTCAACTGATATGAATGGTTCATGTGCCATGTTACTTGTGTAACTTGTGTGTAACTTATTTTGCATCATGACCATGCACTCAACCCTTTGGTAGACAGACAACGCTTATCCCAAAGTAGTAAGGTTTCCTTTGGGCCTTGAAAATGGATTTTATGCGGACTGTAAGTGGAAAAGCATAACTGGATGCTCCTCTTGGGTAGGGTAAGAGCAATGAGAGGCAGTCATTTTCTAGGAACTCACCAATGTTCCTTTCAAACAGGAAGAAAATGTCTGGTCAACTTTAAAGACAGTGATCAGGTGACTGGAAGATCGTACTGAAAGTAATAATAATAATTAATAACAATAAAAATGAGTGCTGCGTATATTTTTTTCTTAAAACCAAGTCAAACTTTAAACAGGATAATATGGCTGTTTGGAGTGGTGAATTTGACTGATGTGAACCAAAACTACCACTGCAGATCCAACAGAACAGAGAATGGAATTCCATAAAGGGATGCATGTTGATCCCAGTGTGTCTAGTTTCACTATGCAAAGTATAAACATTGAGGCCATAACTTACATTCAAATCTTCATTTTTTAAAACATTATGCAGTATGAGGTTACAAGTACAGCTCAATGGTAACAGACTGAGCTGGCATGTGAAAAGCCCTGGGTTTGTTCTCAGTGCCATGAAAGATAAATAAGTAAATGAATAAGTAAACAAATTTATGCAGAATCTATAGGAAAGAATATGTATATTGAAATGTGTACACAGTGTAAATGTATATATGGAGGGATTTTGATAAACTGTGTAACCAGCATTTACATCAAGAAATGTAATTTTGTCAATATGTCAGAATCTCATTTTGTGCTTTCTAGTCATCTCCTTTCAAGACAACCCTTTTCTGACACTATTATTTTAACAATGCTCAAACTTTATGAAACTAAATAATAGAAAGCATAGGGTTTTGTGATTGTCTTATTTTGCTCATTTTCAGACATCCTGTTTTATGGATCAACAATTTTAAATCTTCATGGTTATACAATTTCCAATCATATTGATATTTCATTAATAAGACATCTGAATAGGCATTGATATTGAGTTTTACTAGTAAACATGAATGTCACCTTTTTTTATTTCACTTTAAAAGCAAAGAGAATAAATATGTTATTACTGAAGATTTTGTTCTGAATAATTGATGTTTCACAAGTTTTCTTTTTGTTAAGAGTGCTCTTCCTCCTAGAGCAGGTTATTTAGAATGTCTCAATTTTAATTGTCCAGCTTACATCAACACAAAGTCTAATTATTTAGCATTCCACAAGGTAGTTGCAAACAATTAGCACATGCCTACCAAATTTCATTTATTTTTGTTTTCTTGTTATTTAGTTTTGGTGGAATTCTTTGATTTCCTGTTTGCAAAACAGTTTAAAATAAAGGTAACAATACTTCCTGTAACATCTACTTACTTCACAATACTATTCTGACTATCTAGACAACCATACTGTTGTAGGAAAAAAATCCCTTCAGCTTTTTGGATTTGACTATTTCACTTTTTTTAACATCAGAATTTTATGTAAGGATGGATAATTAGTTTCATTTCAGGCATAAGATATTATATTTTATATATATTTCAGTTAGATGTTTATTATTTAAATATTTAATTACTTTTTGTGATAACACTGTCACCTTCATATTAATTATAGACTTATGGTGAATAAAAATTCAGAAATCCAATTCTTTCAAGTAATCATTGTATATATTTTGCATGTCCATACATTTTTTTCTTACTCTAGCAATATTATGAGAATTTACTGAAATCATGCTTTATATTATGCATAGTGTACAAGTACAATAATTTCTTCTTGGTTCATCCTACAGGAGTGAATAAGACAAAAATAGCCAGTAAAATAAAAGTGTTTAATGTTTTTAAAGTAAAACTTCTTTGTATTACTTATATATGAAAAATAAACTGTTATATATGTATTTATTTCCTATTATTCCAAGTGAAAGATACTTTTAACAAGTTCACTATAAAAATGTACATAATGATCCAAAATATGCATATTAAAGTAAAAGTTGTCATTGCTTTCAATGTTATGCACCCGCTTCTTCAATATTTATGAAAGTTCCATTATGGTGTGAAACTTTTTAGTGGATCATTAACTCCATTTCAGAATGACATTTAGTAGACTAATCAATACTAGATGAATATGTCACAGCTTCTATATTCAAAAGTATGCAACTATAATTGCTGGTGACAGAAATAATTGGCTGACTGCCACTTTTGACCCCTGAAGGTACACAATCAAACTATTGATATAGAAAATAGTTTTATTTTTGATAAAATGATATATATAATTCTTCTTATTTTCTTCCAGCTTAATATTGAACCAAATTCGATAAGAATTTCCAAAAATGATTCACATATGTGCACATTCTTTGCATTTCTATTATCTTGTCTTTATTGAATGAGAATACAGACTACAGAAAAGAATGAAATCAGTATAGTAAGGTAATGAAAATTTCCTTGAATTCTTTAAAATATATTATTTATAGCACATGTACAGTATTATAAGGAGAAAATGAAAATATGATGTTAAAGCCATAAATATTTCTTGAAGGAAATATTTCTTCAAATGTATTTCTTTTGTATGGCTATATTCAATGTAAATATTGGCATGAAAATGAGATAATATTGCTATACAGCTCGATTTTTTTAAATGTGAAGATGACAGTCTATTAATAGGACATTTTTTTCTACTTTAAAAAGATGATGCTTCCATTGTTAATTTTAATTAATAAAAATGATAAATGTTTGCCATTCAAATTTGAAATGTATCTAAATTTGTTTTTACAATAAAGAATTGGGAGACAACAATAATTCAAATAGTTTGAGTTTTTACATATGTATGTGTATTGTCTCAAATAATTGGTGATCACAATGGCAACTAATGAGGATATCTTTGATAAAAGATAAAACAACTATAGGTAAAATTTTTGTTTTAGGGTATCAGACACATATACAATACTTACCATCCAGTGCCAAAGAGTTATGCCTTAATTCACTTTCTGTTGCTATTTCAAAATACTTGTGATTGTACAATTTTTGAAAAAATATGTTGATAGTAATGAACACCTTAATGATTATGATGCATTCTAAGAAAAGCATAGTTAGACAACCAACATGATTAAAACATCACAAAGTGTTCTTATACAAGCCTAGATGGTACAGTCTCCTACACACCTAGGCTATATAGTTTAGCTCACATCTCTAAGGTTATAAACCTGCAGAGAATTTTACTGTACTGAATACTTAAGGGAGTTTTATCACAATGGCTAGTATTTTTGTGTATCTAAACATATATAAATATAGAAAAATATCACTGAAAAAATACAAAATTTTTCAAAATAGTGCATATGTAGAGAGACTTGCTATGAAGTGAGCTTGCTTTGGGTAATAGTGAGTGAGGTTTCAGTAAATGTTTATGTCTAGGACACTACTGTGCACTACTGCAGACTTTACACACACTATTCACTTACACAACAATAAATTTATAAAACAAAATTTTCATTAATCATAAATTAACCTAGTTTACTCTTTCTTTATAAACTTTTAAACCCTTTTAATCTTTGTGATTCTTGAAGTGGTGCCTAATTTAAAATTCAACATTGTATCATTGTACAAAAACATATTTTAATATCTTTATTCTATAAGCTTCTGAACTACTTGTAATTTTTGATATGTGTGACTTTTAAGTTATTTTGTTAAAAACTAAGATAACAGAATTTTTTTTTAGAAAGGTACTCCATGTCTCCGGTGAGTCATGGTTTGTGCTATAACGTTGTAACAGCTATTACATCATTAGAAAAGAAGGAAACACATTGGCGCCTGCCTTATGTTGTTTCTACTTGTGATATTAAGCAGAAGGGTGGGTGGCACATGTGGAAGACATACAATGGGGTGTTGGTTCATTTGGTAACAACTGCTCTCTCAGCAGCAAATTTATGATGAGTGGTGTGAATGAAAGCATAAAAAGAAACAATGCAATGTATATTGTTAAAGTAGGTTTTTAAATTTTAAAAGTTTCATTGTTAAATTTTCATATGTGCATTTTATGTACTTAGACCAAATTTATCCCCTTCTGTTACTCTTTCATAAAACAAAATCAATTTGGGGTATGCTCTTATGAATTTCCATAACAACATCAATAAGGAAATCATACAAGAGAGAAAGTTAATGCTTGTTCTCTTGGTAATTTTAATATTATCCTATCAGACTTATTTGACTTCATTTCTACCAAAAAAAGCTTTGTATCTGTTTCAGAAAAAAAATTTCCTTTTATTACTTCTGAAATATCTTTTAAAATACATTTACTCAAATACTTATGGTCTTCTCTCTTTCTGCTGAAGGTTGTAATGGTATTCTTGGAATTGCAATGTGCACTTCTTATGTTCTCCTGTATAAAAGAAAAGCTCTAAAATCAGTGGATAAATTGAGGAGTGGTGGCTACAGTTAATAACTTCTCTTTTTTTTAAATGCAAATGTTGATTCATTCATAACATTTAGAATATTACCTGAGACTTCACGGCAGTTATCTTCAAATATCTTAGTCAATTTTTTACTTATTTTTTTTTAGTGGCTTTATAGTTGAGGCATAGAACTTTGCCAGTAAAATCCATTCCCATTAGAACATTGGCTGTGTACACAGTAGCAGTAACAGAATAATATTTCATGGAGCTATATTCAAAAGGAAAATTATTATTCTCTTAGAAGAAAAGCTTCCAATTGTAAGTGTACATGTGGGGAAAAGTTCCTACAGAACACTAGAACTCTTAAACAAAGATTAAAAACATTTGGGAGTCCTTGTGTATTCCTTTCACAGATCTTGAGTGTTTCTATTTTGTCCTCCAGCCCTGAAATTTATTCTTCCACTTACTGTAGTCTGTTGTACTGGATTTCAACTGTATTGTTTATTTTATTTAAGGAACTTTTTATTTCTAGGAGTTCTGTTTGATTTTTTTTTTTGAAGTTTTCTATGTTTGTTGAACTCCTTTGTCATACCTTGGCCTGTCTTCTTTATTTCATGCATCTCTTTTTTTTTTATAATCTCTTTAGTTTCATTTTGGAATTTGTTGAACACTTCTGAGTCCATTTAGTTGTTTCTGTGTCTTCTTAAGTTTTTTATTTCTGTTGTCTTGATATTCTTTGAGTTTTTTTTTAAATTATGTTCTCTTTAAGCCTCACTTGAAGCTCCTTCATTAACACTTCTATGAGCTCATTTTTGAACTCCTCTTTGAGAATTTCTTTATGGACCTCATTAGACAAATATCATCATTAACTGGGGTCTGCAGCTGGGTATTTATTTCCTTCATTTCCCCCTAAATCCTCTACTGGCTTGTTAGTCTTTTGATGGGCTGAATTCCCCTGCTTTCTTCTTCTCCTCATGTTTCTGTTTTGTGCTGTGCTCTTATGTTATTGATTGGCTACTTGGAGGTTTTAATAATATATTATATTTCCCTTAACTTAATTACTGTGTCATGACTGGCTTAATCATGATTTAGGTTGATGTGTTATTTCTGTTCCCTGACCTGGAGATATAGATTAGCAATAAAACATTCAATGACTCAATGCCAGACCTTCTGTTTACATATTATATAGGGAACCTCTTGGTTATATTATCTATAAACAGTGGGGATTTGGGTGATAATAGATACTTAAGTAATTAAAAAGATGGCACTAGAGGAGGGGGCAGGAAGGGGATAAGGTGAGGGGCAAAAGGGTGTGAGGTGTGGTGGCTCTAGATAATAAGACTCTAATGTGTGTTAAAGTGTAATTCAGTCATTGTGGGGACGGTGCTATTGTCAGTGATTGCCAAGGGATAGGAAGGATGGGATAATGTGTAAAGTTTCTATAATAGACTATTCAATTTGTGGTGAGTGTTGGGGCAGTAGGGGGAAAGTGAGGGGAAGGAGAGGAAGGTAAGGAAAAAGAAGGAAGGGAGAGATGAAGAAAAGGGAGGAGAAAAAAATTGGGGGAGAGAAAGGAAAATAGAACAATAGAGGGAGAAGCAAATTGGGGTCTGGACAGAATAGAAGAGGCAAGTATATATGTTTCAGCTCACTCCCAGTTTCTCTAAGGCAGTGCAATGTGTAGTTTTCACCACAGTGCTGCTGAGTCACCTCACCCCACACAGGCTAATTCAGCTTAGTGTTCTTCCCCTTTCCCTCCAGGCAGAGGGGAAATGTTCCGTCAATGTACTTGCCACCAGGTTTTTCCAGGGGGAGGGTGCAATCAGCCCCAAAGCTACACTAGACTATGTGGTTCCTTCTAAAGCAGATGATGTGTCATCCTCACTTGGCAGGGGCGCACACTCACTTCAGTGGAAATGAGTCTACTCCAGGGCAGTGTGGGCACGCAGCAGTCAGAGGTTCTTTGTCCATGCCCCTATTATGGTGGGTCCAGGTCTTCGCAGATGCTTGCAGATCTCTTTCTGCAGGTCTCTGCATTGCGTTTTTGCTTCACCAGTCAATGTGGGAAGGAAATAAGAGAAAGAAAAAAAGGAAGAAAAGAGAAGGAAAAAAGGAAGAAAAGTAGTTTCCCAGCCAGTGGACTGACAGACCATCAGACTGTTGGCTGCTTGTCCCAGTGTGCAGCTGTTATGCACTATAAAAATCTGATGTAAGGATTGGTCAATGAATATTATGTGCCCCCTTTTTATTGATGGTATCTTATTTGGCAGAAAAAACAAGGTCAGCTGATGTTTCCTACCATGAAAATGTGGATTATTTGTCTGAAATCATGCAGGTCAAGGTCTCAGGAGCTGCCAGCTATCTGCCATCTTGATCTTCTCCCAGTGTGATTATTAACATAATCAGAAAGCATGTGTGTGTTACCTGAGCTTTCATGTTTTCATAGAAATACTTATCTAAGTTGTATATATCTTTCAGATGCCTCAGATGTTGGCATTTTCTGAACATGAAGCAAGGCTTTTGTTTTATTTTTCTGAAATAGTTGCAAACCTAGAACAATGATAATATGCCTACTGTCAGTAAATGTTTGGTGATCCTTCCCTAGAAATTTCATTTGTTCTGCATTTTTATAATTTTGAGGCTATAGCTTAGAACAGAATGGGTTCACTGGAGTGCAGTAAATTGTATATTTTAGATCTAATATTTTTATGACATATTTTAGTGATAAATTTTCATTAATGAAAATCAGCAGCTTCATTATGATCAGATTTCCACCATAAATATTCTTGAAATTTTAAATTTGTGTATTCAGACCCTGAATATTCATTCTTCTTTAGAGTACAGATCATGCTGATATAATCTCCATCATTTCAAAACAAACTATCGACAAATGGCAAATATTCACATTATTTAACACTTACACAGCAAAACTAAGGTCAATATCTAGTGTTTCTCTACAGTTCATTAGTTCTTGGCATTGTTCTCACTCTGAGTAAACTTTAGGAAACATCACCAACTTTTCTCTGATTCTTTAATTTGTATTTAGTAAGGTCTGCATACAATATTATTTATTTAAGGTATCTCAGAGAAATATAGCAGTACAATGAATATTTCCATTCATTATTATACTGGTGTTTAAAATATGTCTTCTAATAAATGGTGACATATTTGTATTTCAAGGTATGGATTACAATTACACTTACTAATGTCCAACATTAGTATGTTGTAGGACAAATAGTATTACTATGACGTTTCCATAAACACTATTATGATTGAAATATTAGACAAAGTAACAATAATAGTTATTTTGGTTCTCAATTTTATAATATGATGAAACTCTGCAACAGTTAGTAGGATTTGCCTGTTATAAATTAATTTTAAAATTAAAGTAAAAATAAATGTAATTTGCTGGACTCAGAAGGCTCATGACAATTCACTTTTCTTTTTTGTACATTAAAAATACATAGACGTGAGTGTAGCTCAGTCATAAAACAGCTGGATAGCATGGATAAGGCTGCTGGTTCTATTCCAGCAGTACCAAAAAGAAAAGCAAAGAATATCATCTTGCATGGTGACGGCTTTCATCTACTACCACTTGGGTAAGATTGGGATATTCACAGAAAATTCATTGGTTGTTAGTATAAATATATAATAAATACTGAACTATGCTGTAGACTTCAAGCATATATATGACAAGTTGCTTCTCTTTATTAATTAATTCATATATTTTCAAATAATTTATGTAAAATGTTAAAGAAGCAATAATTTCATGAGATTTAAGCTAAACTATGGATTGAGAAGCAAACCTGAAAAGACAGGCTCTATCATTGTGGAATCATACTCTGTTGTTGAAAGATAGACCTGAATATTATCAACAATTTTAATATTATTATTTATAGAAAAATAAAACAAACTATCTCAAACTAGCCAACCACTAAATGGAAGTCATTTTAATCTCCAAACTAACAATTCCATTTTACTTGAAATCAACTTTTTTCAAGTGATTTAAATACATAGAATCTAGTCATGAGATATTCCATGACATGTAAGTACACTAGAATATCAAACATGCAGGAAAATTATTTTTGTATTTTCAAGTAACATTTAAAAACCTAAAAATAAACCTTGTGCCAACTATTCAACTTAGATATAAAATAGTTGCTCAAAATGTCTGACACTATGCTTAATTTATTACATGTGCCTATATACCATTTAGAAATATTTATTGAAAGAAAAACATGAAGTAATGGAGTAATATTTGTGTTATTGCTATTAATTTGTGTTTTCCAAAATTTCAGTAATGATTTCACAAATATCTTAAAGGAAAAGTATGTAAGCATATAAAATTTTACACGAATTCTTGGATCTAAGTTTTACTTTTAATGGCACAATAATTTTAAATTAGAAATAGTGAAGTCACATAGAAGATTCATTATTAACATAGCAGGAATAAAGAAGTCTAATAGTTTTCTATTACAAGGCAGGTGGTGATTAATAAACAATGAAACTGATATAGCAGAACTGCAATTTATTATACCAGCATAAGTGTAATTCATTTTGGGGATTGGTATGTGTTTGTATATGAAATACACTCTCAATAAATGCATTCTCATGGTTTTTGCAGACATAATGGCTCATGCTATATGCCCATAGAATTAAAGCAGGAAAATTTTAAAATAAAATTACTGAGCTGTTAATAATGCAAAGTGGGTGCCTTTTAAGACTGAAAACCCAATGCTTTCAATTTAAAATGAAAGAAGCATCTCAAAAGCAATTATTTATAAACTGGAATAGATGAATGAAATTAAAATAAATTGGCCAGCTGGATTAATTAATTTTTTCTTACATTTTTGGATGAAACTTCTTCATGCACAGGTTATAATTTAAGTCTATGTAATTCTCTATAAAAATATCCATATGAAAACTAAATTTTGAATAGACATTATTTACTTCTGTCATTTTTCAGACCTTTGGATCATTTTTTGCAAATCATTAATGTAGTTCTCCATTACCCTCTTCAAACTCTTAATTTAAATAATCCTATTTCTGTCTGGTAGACATTGAGTCATAAATATGAAATGACTTCACCTGATTTCACTTGAAATTCACTTAATTTTCAACTATGTTAACTTTGAAGCAAGGAAAAATAATTTTCTTCAAAATTATAGTGCAAAGTAGGCTTCTAACCTGAGAAAAGCTCATCACTCAATGTTCTAAATTGAATGATGATTTATTTCACAGTATAACAAAGAGCATTACATTTAAAATTTATTCTCTATTTTTATCTGTGAAATTGTTTATTAATTATATAATTACCTAGACCATCACAGGTTGATCAAGTTGCTGCATCTTGATGTAAATAAGATACAGTTCAACAGAGTAAACCTGAATTCTTTTCCTCTCTCTAAACCTAAAAGAGGAATAGCTAGTTTGGCTTTTATCACTCCATTCTTGTCATATATATATATATATATATATATATATATATATATAGAGAGAGAGAGAGAGAGAGAGAGAGAGAGAGAGAGAGTATGCCCCCCTTTTTAGTAATTTGCATTATTTTGTGTGGTTACATATATTTGGGTACACTCTTGGTGTGTTAATAGTTGTATTAACCGATCCATGGATTTCTTAGATTGCCATTTGACTAAGTCCTATTACCAGAAATTTACCCCTTCATATTGCCAGCACATGTGCATGTGTGTATACATGTGTGTGCATCCTAGTCAACTAGATTTGCATTAGTGAAGGGTCAAAATTATCAGAAATAACAAAATGGTTGATTAGATAATTTTAAGGCCATATTGTTTTTTATTTTAATATGGAGCTAGAAATGCAGATATTACTGTAATATACACATATATTAATTGACTAAATTTGATTTCCTAAAAAATTTTTATACCCAAATTTCAATCATACAAATACAACAAAAATGAACACAGGTAGATTTATGCATGGATGTGTATGAATGTCTTTTGTTTAAACTATGCAGGATCTGAAATTGCTTTTAAAAGTCCATATAGAAAAATTATTTGTCCTTGTTTGTGTTTCATTTTATCTTCTTAAGATTCATATGCAGTATTCCCATAGGTAAGATATTAAAATTGGTTAATGAATTGTGTGGTATTTTCACAAATGAGAACTAAAAATTTTTATTATCCAAAAGATGTTTCTTCTATTGTGTTAGGGTTGAACCTTCTGTCAAAGATATCTAATAATATTAAATGGCCCACTTATTTCTCACCAATATTGAAATGTTTGTCTTTTAATTCAAAAATAAGAAGAAAATTCAAAATATGTTCTTTTTTCATTATAACATATATCTGCTTTTCATCCTATCTCTTAACATTGTTTTATCTGCCCTTCTTGGGCACAGCCAGTCCCACAGATATCAAGTATCTCTTCTTCCACTCCTTCCTGGCCTTCACTCACCCCTTCTTTTCTGTTAGCTCTGCTATATTTCCCACCCAAGAGTTTTCCTTTATTATAAACATTTTATACAATTTATTGTGACACATTTTATCATTATTTCAGTGACAATAATTGCAAATAAAATTTAATGCAATAAAATACTCTATATAAAAGATCACAGCAAATTAACATTCATAAGACAAATACAGAATCCCAGCTGCGATGGTTTATTTTAGGAGTTGACTTTACTGCATTGTTTCTTTCTTTCTTTTTTTTTAAATTTTGTGCTGGGTTGTGAGTACATTGTGGCATTTACAAAAGTACTTTCTAGAGAACTGGTAAAGTATTATTTTGGGTATGTTTGTGAAGGAGTTTCCATAGCAGATAGCTGTGTGAGTCTTTGTGGACCAAGAAGAAAAATTCTGTCCTTAATTTGAACAGACATGTTTATTCAGCTAAGGACCAGTATTAAAAAAGAAAAGAGAAGAGGTGACTATGCTTTCCTCCCCTACCTTTTCACCATATCTCATGTCCAAACTAGCTATTCCTCTTTTAGGTCATTCCCTATACCTATATTTCCAGTGTATTCCCTACTACTTTCTGACTTATTGCAAAATTTCAGGCCTTATATTCAGGTCTTTGATCCACTTTGAGCTGATTTTTTCACAAGGTGAAAGGCAGCGATCTAATTTCAGTCTTCTACATGTGAATATCCAGTTTTCCCAGCAACATTTGTTGAAGAGGCTGTCTTTTCTCCATTGTGTGTTTTGGGTTCCTTTGTCAAAATCAGTTGGCTATAGTTGCATAGGTTTATGTCTGGGTCTTCTATTCTGATCCATTTGTCTTCCTGTCTGTTTTTGTAGGAAGAAGTACAAGTGATCAGTAAATACATGAGAAGTGTTCAACTTCCCTCTTTGTAAAAGAGATGCAAATAAAACAATACTTAGATTTCATCTCACCCTAGTTAGAAAGGCCAATACCAACCACAAATGGCAATACCAACAACAAATGGTAGTAAGGATGCAGCAAAACAGGAACCCTTAAACACTGTTGATGGGAGTCAAAATTAGTACAATCACTATAGAAACCAGAATGGACATTCCTCAAATAGCCAAAGATAGAACTGCCATATGATCTAGTTATACCTCTCCTGGGCAGCTACCTAAAATAACCTAAGTCAGAATTCAATAGAGATACCTGTACGCTGATGATCATCACAGCACTAATAACCCAGATGCTCCACAACTAATTAATGGATGAAGAAAATTTGTTATATGTGCACAAAGGAATTTTACTCAGCCAAAGGAATAATGATATGTGTTTTGAAGGTAAATGGATGCAATTGGAACATATCATGGTAAGTGAAGTAAGTCAGGCTCAGAAAGACAAAGGTCACATTTTCTTTCATAAGTGGAAGATAGATCCAAAAGATAAAAATATACACAAAAACAAGCATGATCATATACAAACTCATATGTAGAACATGTTTGTAATAGTGGAACTACTCTATGGAACTTGGGGAAAGAGGGAAAGGAAAACAATACGATAGAGTATCAGTAATATTGTGAAATATAAGATCTGTAAATGTAGAGGATATAAAGACATGTATTGAAAGCAGCTAAAAAAAATGGGGGCCAGGGAAAAAGGGGTAAGGGAGAGTAATGGAAGGGTTTAATGGACCAAAATAAAGTATACCTACAGTGGACATCAAGTTAAATATTAATAACTAAATAGGACTGAAAATAGGTACAGTGTGTGTGTGGCTACTAGTGGGAGAGGGGAGGGTGAATGAAGGAGATTAAGGTGAAGGTATATAATTGGTGAACTTCATTCACCAATTCTTTTTGTCAAATCACTGTATTTATCTCTGTTCTTCAGAACCAGTTGTATATGTGCACACACACACTCACACACAAATACATACATACATAGACACACACACAGGCAAGAAATGTACTATAACAAATTCACGGACCCATATGAAAAATGAGATTTCTAAGATCCATAGTCAGCAAACACACTAAAAAAGCCTCCAGTCTGAGTCTGAAAAACTGAGAATGAGGAAAGTCTGTGGTATAAATTTCTGTGTTAGTCTGAATCTATACCTACAGTGACCAAGCTCCAAGACAATCGGACAGACAAAAATACTTCTTTCTTATTCAGTTTTTATTCTATTCAGTCCTTTAGTGGATTGACTGAGATGCACTCATGCCTAGAAAAGCAATGTGGTTGGCTCAGTTTATTCTTCAAAAGTTAATCTCATCCAGACATTCCATCCAGACATACTGAGTAGTAATGGTCATAAAAAACATCTGGGAATGTGGTAGCCCAGTCACGAAGACATCAAATTAACCATTAAAATCACAAATCCAGAAAATTGTAGGATATAAAGAAAAGTTTGTCATTTTAAGTGAGGCTATTTTTCATTTTTGGTATACAGTACTACATAATCAGAGAGTTATCAAGAATACTATTCATTTCAATTATGAAATATAGGCAAAAATGTGCAACTACTAATTCAATGTTGCTATAAAAACAAGAGATTTAATTATATGTAAATAGCAAAATCCTTTAAAAAATAAAAATAGTATGTTACAACTTCAAATTTTTGAATGTATTTTGAAAATATGAACATCCAGGCCTGCGTTCTGCTCTTACATAATGAAGTTATCCACATGAATTAAGTCATAAGCAATGTTGGTAGTAGCACAAAACCACACAAAACAGATTGAATGGCAGGTTTTGTGCTGTTGATGCTTTCAAAATAGAAGATGAATACAACACTTGAAGAGTGCTCTACTGGTTGTGCTCAGATTGCTGCTCTAGCACTAACCATAGCATAGCACACATTA
The DNA here is from genome assembly GCF_047511655.1 of Castor canadensis. Taxonomy (NCBI): domain Eukaryota; kingdom Metazoa; phylum Chordata; class Mammalia; order Rodentia; family Castoridae; genus Castor; species Castor canadensis. Next base: position 159,227,485 of record NC_133391.1, read on the forward strand.
AGGTTTAACTCATTCCCTGCTGAGAGCAATGCTGCACTTGCATACATGTTGGAAGTGCTACATAAGTGACATCTTTTTACAGAACAAAAAAAGAAAAATATAACAACCATGGCCATCATGCCATATGCATAAGATGTACACACTACAAAATCTAATATTAATAGCTAATAGCAATCTTTGTCCACACTCCAGTATCTCACAAAAATTTACAATGTAAAGCGGAGAGAAAAAGTTATTTAGAAAAACCTTCTATGATGCCTTACAAATAGAAAAGCAACTTCAGAAAGAGTAGATTTTAGAAAGGAACAAACTGCATTTAAACGTCTGATTTTAATTTTCTTAGTTGTAATTTGAGATTATATGAATAAACAAAGTCAAGATTTTCTTTAGAAAATTATTTTTAATTCTCTGTAAATCATGAAAATAAATGGTTTAGATTGCAGTGTTCTAATTCCTTTTTGTCTGGAATCTTTTCAATGTAGATATAACTATGTTATTTTGGGCATTTGGGACATTTTTAGTAAAATAAACTATGCAATATCAATGGATGACATTCTGAAGCATCCAAATAAAAATGAAATTTACATAGGTATTTAATTTTCTGTTGTCTTCTTAATTATCAATACACATATTAGAACACTTAGTACTGTACATCATTTAGCTAATAAATGGGGCAGAAAATCAAGGTGGAGTCAAGTTTGCTATTTTAATTTTACTGAGTTGAATACCATATATTTATACATCCAGATGCAGTCTCCAGATTGTCCAATCTCACTCTCTTCCCAACATAATAATGTGGATAAATTATATTAACATTTTCTATGCCCTAGGGATTCTTTTGAGCTCAATTTTTCTTGCTTTTCCCAGCCCTTATTTTCCTGGATCTGGTAACAGGTCCTCACTGTTACATTCTTAGTGCTAGTTTGATGGTGGTAATTATACATATATTAACAGTTATAGATCTTATTACATGTGGTTTTCATATTCAACCAACACTTTTGAAAGTAGAATATTTAAAAACAAGTAAATATGAACACAATTTTAAAGTAAGAAACCTAGAAATATCTTCTTCAAACTGCTTCAAAATTTTAAAAAATTGAAAATAAATAAAATTGAAAAAAAATTTAATGGTGGCCAGAGAAGAAAGTTACATCACCAAGCTATAAGATAGTTACAAATTTCAGTAGAGTCCTCATTATAACTATTAAAGTCAAAAGATGATTGAGGATTATCTGTAGTGTCCAAAGGAACAAAGGAACAAAGACTAAACTTAGAATATGATAAACAAAATATTTTAAATGTCTAAAGGTAAAATAATTTTTTTCCTGAAAACAAAACCTAAATCACTTACTAGCACTGTTAATCTAGAAAAAAATATTAAAGAAGGTGCCCCAGGCAGAAGAAATACAATAGTACATGGATATCAGGTTCTATACAAAGAAATGGAAAGTTCCCCAAATGACAAAATGAAGGGAAAAGTATAGATTTTAAAATATTTAATTACTCTGAAAAATGACAGTCTAAAAATAGCAATTGATTGTGGTTATTGAGCTCAGGTAGAAGAAGAAGATATTGTGGTTATAAGAAAGAGACTGAAAAATTTTCAAAGTGTACTCATGAAATACTTTTACAAAGAATATAAAATAAGTTAATACTATTTAAAATTGGATTGTAATCAATAACTAAAGTAGTAAGACTTGTATGACATGGTAGGCACTGAAAAAGTATAAAAATATTTCTTTAAAAATAAACAATCCAGATACAGGTGTATTAAAGAAAAAAATCTATTAAGTAGAAAACATCTGAAAGATTTCAATAAAATAATACAAATAATTATATTAAAATAAATGATGACTTAAAAAACACTGGCTGCTAGATTGAAAAACATAGCCTCAATTGACTTGATTTTTTTATATAAAAAATAAACTTACTTAAATATAAATATGTAAATAAACTACAAGCAGCTGAGGATATACGCCATGGATATATTTCATACACAATACTCCTAAAAGCTGGAATAACCATAGTAGTATCATGTGAAATCAATATCAGACTACTAAATGTTAATAAAGGTAGGGCCATTATTTTATGACAATAAAATCATAATGACAAGCTGTATTTTTTCTATATTTTTCTGGTTTTAATTATTTGATATTTCCCAGGTAGCATGTTGGTTTTTGTGTTTTGTTTGTAGACCATCTTAAATTACTTCACTTATTTTCAAGTACAGGTGGAACATTCACTATAGTATACTATACTCTGTGTTACAACTAGAATTCATTTCACTTAAAAAAATTAAAAGGCAGAACATCATGGCGGGGATGCCATGGCAGTGTAAGCTATGCACCTCATGGAAGGGTAAGCAATGCACCTGATGGCAACTAGAAAGCAAAGAGAAAGTGGAGAAGTGGCCAGGGACAAGATACAGCCTCCAAGGCCTTGCCCTCAAATACCCATTCCTTTCAATTAAGTCCTACCTGTAAAGTGTCCATGCAGCTCACATAACATATCAAATTATGAAAATAACTTTGAATTATAGGTTCAAATTTGAACCAGCCCAATTAGATCCCTCAGACACAGTCACTCTCAATAGCTCCATGTCTGAGTACTGCTGCACTGAGCTCCAACCCTCTAGCGTATGAGTTTTTGGGGGACATTTCAGATCCAGACCACAAGAGAAAAGAAATTTAAAAAACAGAAATGAATTTGAAAAAGAATGGAGTTGGATAATTCATAGAACATGTTTTAATGTCTTCAGAAAATACAGTTTTTTTCCCTAATGGTAGACTTACAGATTATACTGGGATAGATTCCAGGGATTGGACCACAAACAAATCAATAATAAATCTGAGACAAATGTGGGAAGTCCATTTAAAAGGGAGTTTTTTTTCAACAAATAATGGTAGAAGAATTGAAATCCCATGAGTAAAGATAATCTAGTCCAATACCTAAAACCTCACAAATAAATAATAGACATAGTTATAATTTATGTAACTATAAGACTAATAGAAGAAAACTTAAAAGAACATCTTTGCGAACCAGAATTAGACACAAATTTCTTACATCTCACAGAAACGTTAAAAAAGACTCAGTATAGGTTTCCTTGATATGCAAACTTTTTAGTCTTTAAAAATATCTAGTTTGAATAAAAATATAAGCTACAAACTTGGAGAAAACATTTTGAAAAACATATCAGATGAGATATTCCTTGCAGAATAATTAAATATTTAATATTTAACACAGATTAAGAAGACATATTATTGAAAAATGGGCAATAATTGTTTTAACAAACAATTCACAAACAGTTCGCAAAAGAAGCTATGTGAATCAAGATGACCAAAATCATTAGTCATTTAGGAAACAAAAATTAATATTATGAAATACCACTCTTTCCCTCAGAAATTAATATAAAAATAAATTAAAAAAACTAATGACATGCGACACTCTCATATCCTGCTCTTTGAAATCCAAAATGGTAAAGTTATTTTACAAACTAGTTAGGTATATTTTTAAAAAGCTGTATGAACATCTACTCTTTGATGATCTTGCAATTACATTCTTAATTATTTACCAAGGACAATTAAATATTTATCAAATCATAAAAATTGTTGAATAAATTATTTTATAGGCTTATTTATAATCATAAAGACTTGAAACAAAAGACATTTATCAGAAAAATATGGGCCATTGTAATATATAAGTAGGTTATATTGAATTTTCTTTGGATGCACTCTATATTTTTTTGCATGATCAAATATTGATTTGTAATTACTATGATTTATTGTGTTGGAAATAGAATAGTGCTTATATTCAAAGCTATTTTTTCTAACCCACATTTTTGCCTATTGTGTTTCAGTAATGCCATAAGCTTCATCTAAGTACTTTTAATTACTTTTGGTATTTTGACATGAAAAATTGCAAATATACTCTAATAGAGATCATAGTGTGTGTCCTCACCAGATCTTAGCAATTGTCAGAGAAAAACCAGTCTTGCATCATAGTGTGTAATATTTGATTATTTTTACCAAATTCCAAATAAAATTTGGTTGATCCTTAAATATTTCAGTGTTTTCTCTAGAATAACTTGACATTGATATAAACTGACTCCAATACTATTTTCACAACTAAAAATTAATTGTAATTCCTTACTATCATCAAAATCAATCTTCACATTTTCTCACCTGGATTACAATTTGTATTTTTTTTTGCAGGTTATTTGAATTGAGATTCAAATAAGGGTCTTATGAGATTGGTTGATAGGTCTCTCATCTCTCTGAATTTTCCTCAATCTCTTGGTTTTCTGTTGTCAGTTTGGCTGATGGAAATGATTCATTTGTTTACACATGCCATAGTCTTGAATTTGGTCATTACATTTTCCAGATATCATTTAACATGTTTCTGTTCTTTTTACTTCCCTCACATTGTTTGATCTAGAAGCTTTTAAAATTATGTTAAAATATAATATAAAAACAGTAAAACCTTAAATAACATAGCATCCAACACATTTTCACTGTTACATAACCAACCCTGCTGTGCATTTTCACATCTTTCTCGTCATATTTCTGAACTCATTAAACAAGAATTATCTCTCCCCAAGCAATGAAAACCTTTATTCTGCTTTGAGTCTTTACTAACTTCTTTTTTGCCACCTTTATTTCGTTCACTCTACTTTCACCTTTAAAAAATCTCACTTATTTCAGTTGACATAATGTTCTAATTATGCTTGATTCAGTTGTCACATGTATTTTGGGAAACCTGGGTTCATGCCTAACAGTGATGAGGTTTTGTATGGCTCTTGTTTTGAGTATACTCCTGTTTTGAATTTCCACTTTCATTGATGTTAGATGTCTCTTCTTCATTTCCTATTCTGGGGCTCTTGTGTTTTACTTTGTTTTTTTCCAGTTAGCTTAGTTGAAAACAATACCCTTGCTGCTATTCTTTAAGTACACAAATCTTCACTAAACAAAAGTTAGCACAATGCTGTGTTTTAGGAAGGACCTAAAGATAGAGGGAATGGATTACATCAAAGAACAGGAAACAAATACTTTTCAGTACTAAGCCAATCTCTACTCTTTCTTTGGTTATTCTTGATTTTTTTCTCCCTTACATCTGATCACCTGCATTTTCCTCATGCAAACTTTCATGGTTCCAAGAAAAAAAAATGTCTTTTCCTATCAGACCAAGTTTTAGGGATTAAAATCACTATAAAACTAAAATGATTTTAACCCTTCATTTAAAAAGAAGAATGCCTAATATAGCAAAAATTGACAAAATTGTGTAGAGTCCATTTAATTGAAAGTTGTATTTTTTTCTCTAGATGCTTATAAAGTCAGTGGATAGTATTTTGTGCAAAGTCACTCTCCTATTACAGATACATAAAGACAGGTCAATTTTGCTGAAGGCACATCCGGAGAAAATTTGACCACTTTCTTAAGTTAGAGATGAAAGAACCCAATTACGTTTGATGTCAGTGTTCACTTGAATCCTAAGGCAATTCATTTCCTAGGATGGTACACTTGAAGCTCATTCTGTCTTGCAAAAGAATAAGTTCCAAGGCCCACCACTATTTTAATAAATAAGCTATGTGGAAAACTGTTGTACTTTTATACGCATTTTCAATTATATGGAATATCAACTACATGACTCTTATATCTATATATTTTTTGCTTTCCTCTTTCTTAGATTTCTTACTTTCTTATTATACCTATACAATGAAAACAAAACCTGAAAATCATAATTGTATTATATAATACTGACAACTGCATGTTCTCACTGCATTCATTTTCAGCTTATCAAATCTATATGTATGACACACACTTTAAAATGTGATATAAGTTTACATTTGTGTAAGTTTGTGCAATGTTGCATATTTTCCTTAAAACAATCTATCTCACTAAGCATTAAAATTCATTGATATGAATAATTTTGAGGAATAAATATATGTTGTCCATATGAGTAACATATAAAGTTGAGCAATTGTATATTTCAATGTTTTCCTTCAAATTTTGGTTGTGTAATATAAATATTGGTATCATTAATTGAATTGAGAAATAGAATGTAAAATCATTAGAGAATTGCTGAAAGCTAAAGCTTTATAATTTGAATTTTCTGGTGTCCTTACATTTTATTTGATATGCCTCAATAGCAAATATAACTTGTGGAGAAAATACTATCCTTTGAGTTCCTCTTTGTACTTTAGAAATCTATACACACATACTTTCCTTCATCTTTAATTTTTTTTTACCAACATTATCCATTAACAATGAAGGAACAGAAGAGGAAAAGAGAAAGTCATAAAACATTATAAAGGCTCACATTATCAACTTTAGGGCTTAAAAACTTGTGAGGTCTGTCCATTAGATACTTTCTGTGCTCTTCTGAAAACTGACTCACATTGCTTCTGAGAACTCACCTTATTACTTGACTCAGCCATGGCTCCTTTTATACACAAGCTCTATTTTATGCAAGCCTGGTCATATTAGGTCTGTTCCTACTTGGCCTCAAGAGACAGAAATTAAGTACTGTAAGTCCTAAAATTTTGTTCTCCAGTATTATGTTGGCTTTTAAAACATTTTTTTAAAATGTTGCTTTCTCAACTAACTTTTAGAATCAGATTGTGGGCATTTGATTAATATTTCATTGAATGTCTAGGTATAGTTGGAAAGGTCTGACATCTCAATTGGATGGAATCTTCCAATCCATCAATATAACATAACTCTTCCTTTATTTTGATTTTCCTTGATTTCTGACATCACAGTTTTATACATTTGTAAAGAGTAACCATGCATATTTGTAAAATTTTCACCCCACTTTAAACATCAATATTTCATGTTTTTTAATGTCACGTAAACATGATAAAGACTTCTAAAATTGACTTTAATCTCTAATTGCTTTTCCTTACATGACCACCTTATATCCTTGTAGTGTAATTGTGTATTAGTTTCATTTTTTATTTAGCTGGTGTTGTTACATTTGTTTTTATTCTTAGAATGTTCTCAACATATAATCATGTCATCTGTGAACAAAAATAGTTTTTAGTTCTTCCTTCAAAATCAATATGCCCTTTCTTTTCTTGTATTTTTGCTGTGCTCATTGGGCAGCAATGTGTTGAATGATGTTTATATCTCTTTCTTTAATAGATACAGGCTTATTTGGGACAGAGTACCTTCTTTCTGTTTTCTACATTGTAGAAAAAAAACACATCAAGTTTCTAATTTTTAAAAAATAAGATTTTATCTAGGATTTTTATACATATTCTTTATGGAAGGTCCATTCTATCCTTCGTTTGCTGATGCTTTTTTTTACAACCTAAATGTACATTGATTTTTTTCAATTTGTTTCTCCATAAGCTAACATGGTCTTATATTTTTTCTCCTTTTGCTTACTGCTGTGGTAGATTACATTTTTTGATTCTCCAATATTGGCCTAGTTTACTATGCCTAGACTAAATGTGACTTTATCGATTTTAATTTTAATGCATTGCTGAATTTGATTTATTCATGTTTTTTCAGTTTTCAAAACTATTTTCATGATTGATATTGCCTTATCATTTATTTCCATGTCTGTTTCAATGTGAGTGAAATCATGTGACACATGGGTTCTCTCTCTTTTTCTTACTTTCTAATGAATTAGAGAAGGGATGTCAATTCATCCATCAAAAGTTAGTGGAATTTACCAGTGAAACAATTTAGGTCTGATAGTCTTTTTGGGAAGGTTATTGTTCTTCATTAGGTACAGGCATATTTGTATTGTGTAATTGACTAGAGCAAAATTTGGGAGTCTGTTTCTTTCAGGATAATTTCCTATCTGTATTTTGTATCTCTTCTTAGTTATCAAATTTGTGTGTTCTTATTATTCATTTAATATTCTTTGAATATTCATGAGATTGGTTATCAATCTCATGTCATAAAGTATAGAATTTTATTTTTCTCTTCTTAGTTTGGATGAAGACTTACTGATTATATTGGTGTTATTAAGTACCAGCAGTTCTTTCCATTGATTTTGCCTATTATTTTCCCATTTTATTCCCTTTTTGTTTCTTTATTTTGCTTTGTGATGCTTGAGATGGAACCCAGTGCATGCTGTGCAAGCACTCACTCTATCTCTGAACTACATCCCTGGTCCTTCAATTTTGCTGGTTCTGTTCTTTTTGTTGTTGCTGAATTTTATTTTCCTTACTTTCCACTTACATTGGTCTTCTTTCTCTTGTTTCCTAGTGTGGAAGCATAGCTTATACTAATTTTAGACCTTCCTTTCTACAGTATACATATTATATATTACCCTCTAAGTACTGCTTTCATTTCATCACACAAATTATTGTTTTGAATTTAGTTTAGTTCAAATTAGTTTCTTAAAATCTCTTTGGATTTCTTTTTTGACACAGATCTTATTTCAAAATGTACTATTTGATTTACAAATATTTGAGTTTTTTCTAGTTTTTGTTATCTTTGAATTCAATTGCAATTTGGAAATATACTTTTCATCATTTATATTTTTATTTTCTTCACATACTACTACTGGAGTAAACCCTTCGTTTTCTATCAGCTTGTTATTTTCAGAATCTGGTGGGGCTCCTGAGGGGAGACTGATGAACAGACGACAGATTCCTGAGACTGTGTCCCCCTTAACTACTCACTTTGCCCCAGTCCACACTCAACTTAAAGCCACTGGTTGTGGTTATGATTTGAATTTTAAATGTTTCTATCTAATGGCTCCTGCAATTTTGCTAGAACTGAGATGGTCTTGGTTGAGACTCTCTGGATTACCTGTTCCAAGAGACATGGTTGAAGGTTTCTCTTTGCCTAAGTTCTATTATGCATCCTAGAACAGTTCCTGATTTTCAGTTTGCTCAGCATTTTTTCCCTCATGTTTTAAACACAGGATGAGATTCCTACTGGGAGACAGAAGTTAGTGAGAATGTTTTTGTATAATTTTGTTATTCTTTTTAAAATTTTTATATTTCAGCACATTCATATGAACATGATTAACAGCCTTTAAAATATTTAACCTACTGTTTTTGTACTGCCGATTTTAATTGATTTTCTACTTTCGTTTACGTTAATTATTTTTATCATTACAATTTTCCCCTCCACTAATATCACACTTACCACATATGCTATTTCTATACTTTTAGGGCATGCATCATTAAATTATCAAATTGAAAATTAATTGGTATCTTTACTCTCCTTCTAAATAAACTGTTTCAACTACATACTCTGTAAGTCCAATACATACTCTGTAAATCCAATCCACACACATATATAATATCACTTGTGTATGTTGTGTAAATATATATAAAATATTTCAGTCTTTAAAACTTAAAACATTCTTCATTATTGTGGACAACCACTGTAATTTAGAATCTTCAAACATGTAGCAGTCCTTGTTTTTTCATTTCCATTTGTATATTTGAAAATCTCTCTTAGTTCCTTTCCTAGGACCTAAATAAATTCTTTATAATTTCCTTTCAGAGATTTTGGATTGAGTGATTGGAGATCTCTTTCCTAGTCTAAAAAAAACTCCTAAAACTCATTGAAGTACCAACCTTTCTTCTATCTCCTTTTTAATCCCATAGGGACTTCAAAACAAAATTATGATTTTTCTCATGTTGGTAAATGCACACAGATAAGGTTGCTTCCATATGTGTTTACTTTTTTGTGTTTCAATTTCAGTTCAATTGTTGCCTTCTGAAATTTACTTTCAAATACTAAATTTTAAAACTATATATTTAAATCACATATTTATAGCATTGAGTAAGGTGGCTGTATGAATAATCTAATTGACTTCCTTGTCTATTTGGGGTGGTACAAAAAAATACAATAAGCTGATAAATAACAGAAGATTATTTCCCACAGGGTAGAAAGCCAGAAGTCCAAAAACCAAGCATTGACACATTCAATTTCTGGTTAGGAACCAATTCTGCTTCATGCACTGCACTTTCTACCTGTATTGTTACATGGCGGAAGGTACGGGGAAACTCTCTGGAATGTCTTATAGAGGCACAGATTCCATTTATGAATTTTTTAGCTCAAGATCTAATCACCTCAAAGTCCACACTGCCATCACATCAGTGATTAGGTTTGCAAGACAATATTTTTGGAAAGACACTTTCAGACTATAGTTTACCAACAGTAGAAATAAGAAGTTTTTTCCTTATTTATAAATAAGAAACTAAGAAAAAATTAGTGCATATATACTTCTCTGTGTGTATGTACATGTACTTGTTGATGCTACAATGTGACAGAGAATTCTTTCAGATATTTAACAATAAGGAAATGATAACGACCACTATGCATATCATATTGATAACAGCATGAATAACAGCAGTGAAAACTAAGAGCAGTGGAATATTTTGATGCATTACTCCTAAGATTTAGTAATTCTCAAAGCTTTAAACTATATAGAATGGATAGCATTATTATAATGATAATTTAATAGAAACAGAAATGCTAGCATTTTTACATTCTAATAAATGAAACATGGATGTAAATATAATTTACTCTATTATCAGAAGGAGACTATAAGGCAGGTACAAAAATTATTACTACTTAATATATAAAAGAAACAATTTTTATAATTAATACAATTTATTAATATGGAGATAGTTGAGGTGAGATATGTTTAAAAATTTTTAATACTTAGTGACATTGTATGCATCCTCTGTAACTTCTAAAGACACAGCAAATAATTTTCATGGATTAAGAATTTAGAATGATTATATTCACAATACTTGTGAAAGTCCATAAGAACAAAGTGAAGTTTTCCATTATGTTGAATTTTCTGGCCAAATATTAGTAGAATTTATGTTCATAATATCCATGTTTTTAACAACAAATCCTGTTATTTTGTGGAATGGCATTAAGTAACTTGAGTCAAAAGGAGTATTCAAACTAGAATAAGGAAAGCACCTAGAATATTAGAATAATTAGAACTCCTATGAAAAACCAACACTAGTAATCATATAACATTGGTACATGAATGTGTTTTATCTTAAATCAAGATATAGATAAAAAAGCAGCCACAAATTGTGATGCATGCTTATAATCGGAGACAGCATAGTGTATTCAAGGCCAGCTTAGAGTACATCGTGGGTTCCAAGCAAGTCTAAACTACATCATGAGACCCTGTCTCAAGAAACCAAATGGGAAAAGCAACAAACAAAACAAAGTAATAGAAAAAAATCAAACATTTCATTAGCAGTCATTAATGTCTTGAATCCTTTAATAACATTTGTTTGATTTTAACAAAGATTTCACAGTGTCCCAAACATTGTCCATTCTTGTTTATGGCTTTCAAAAAATTTAAATGAAGCCTAATTTATTTTTTCTTACTTATTTTGAGTAATAGTCTTATTGCAGACTCCAGTGTTGAGTTATTGTTACTTCGATTTTTCACTGGTGATCGTATTTCTCTCATTTGCCTGCCACGTCAAACCTTCTTCATATTTTGTGACTGCACCACAGCATTGTACATCAGAGGACTTTAGGAACTCACAGCTGATTCATTTGTCATAAGCTTTACTTATTTACTTATTTTGACTTTACTGTGGCTTTGAACTCAGGGCTTGGTGCTTACTAGGCAGGAGCTGTGCTACTTGAATTGTACTTCCAGCCTTTTTTGCTCTGGTTATTTTGGAGATAGACCCTTACATTTTGCCCAGGTTAGCCTGAACTATGATCCTCCTGTTTATGCTTACAACCATAGCTGGGATGAGAGGTATGAAAATCATGCCCAGATTTTTTCATTTGAGATGGGGACTTGCAAACATTTTTCCCTGAGTCGGCTTGGAAGCATGGTCCTCAGCTTCCCACATAGCTCAATATAAAAAGCTGTGCCACCATACCCATATACTGGTTGAGAGGACTTCTCTCTAACCTTTTGCTAGGTTGGCCTTGAAATATGATCCTCCTGATCTCAGTACACCAAGTAGCTAGGATTACAGGCATGAGCCACCAGTGCTTGAGTGGTCACAAGCTTTGGAATATCCTGGAATCAGTCTGAATTTTGTGATTCTAATAAGTATTATTTAATTTTAGTGATGAACAACCATATATATAATTGTAGTGACACAAAAAATGAACACATTTTATTACATTTTCATAAACTAAAAATTACAAAACGTTAATAATTAAGAAAGCTTTTCTCTGTGATCTATGATTTTTGTAGGCAAAATATAGAAAATAATAAGGGGAAATTATGCTTATTATTGAATGCTGTGACTTCTGTCACATCTATGAAACTATTTTGGCCATTCTTGTCTTTCTTTAGAGGGAAGCAGTAGCTCTGTTCTTAAAAACACTGAATGAACTTGACAGGTGTACAGATGGGAGCATATTTTAAAAATACAGTGAAACTTCCTTGAGTAATCCTGAGTTGAAAAACTGTTATTATCTGAGAGCTAAAATTCAGATGATTTGCAGGACCCCATAAATGTGTGATACCATTGGTTTTATTTATAAAATGTCTTGTTTGTCACACTTTATTTATATCTCCTTATGGTCAGGCTTTTATAAAACAATTTTTATGAAAATATCCTTAACATTTTTTCCAATCATAAACATTTTAAAGATAGCACGTTCAACCTAGAGTTTTATAAAAGAATTCACAAAGAAAATTTCAATACTCTCCTATCTAATACACTGTTAGTAATTCCAAAGTGGGAACAAAGCATCCATTTAAATTTTTGAAAGTTAATTGATTTTCATATTTGAGCATTTCAGTTTTTTATTAAGATATTCATTTTTTTTAGAAATTATGTAGTGACAAATATGAATTTCTGTACAAAGTGAATATTTCAATTGTTATACTGCTTTTTTCCTTGTGTTCTTTTAAAATTCAGCCTTCAATCTACAAGAAATTAATGCCAAAGAAAAAATTATATCACTAGTAATGTGAAATTTTTCTACTTCTCATTAGTTAATTTAGAGTGTACTCCTTTGTTTTCTTTGAATGCAATGGGAAGAAATAAAACCTTCCTCCAACTCCTTTTCTGACATTTTAGTACGACAATAAAAGTGCAGCAATGTAAGTGTCCTTTCTAACAGCTCCTTCCTCTGATATGAAATACCAAAACCAAAAAATACAAGTTTGCCTAGGTAACAAAGAGAATTTAAGAAACCCCTTCTCATTTTGGGTACTTTATTATAGTAGATGCCTATAACTGAAAATCATTTATCCCAGAAAAAAAAGAAAAGCTTGACTTAAAAAAAAAGAAAACTAAATAAAAACTAAAACAATCTGGAAAAATATATGTTGAATGGTTTCTTCTAATATCTTCTCTGTGATGAACACCTATAACACCTCTTAGGGGAAGAGGAAGATCCAAGTTGCACTGTGCAATTTTCTAATTATTCTCACCCTACAAGGCAAAACAGAGGGTATTTCATCCAAAGAACAAATTTGGATTATATAAAGGAATTCATAAAAACAAAACCAATTTATCTTTGTTTAGCACAGAGCTAAATTGGACAGAAAATATTTTGTAGGTTTGAAAATGTCAGCTGTGTTTATTACTCCTCAAATAAATGTGAGGACTATAAAGCAATTGTCCATTAGACATCTTAAAGATAAAGTATTGGTATTTTGGCTCAAGTGGTAGAGCCCCTACTTTTTCAAGCTTGAAGACTTGAGCTCAAACCCCAGTCCCACCTCTCCCCAAATAACTTGATGTATTAAAGTGAAAATATTTATGCAAGATGTTATTTCAAGTTATGAAGAAAAGATAATTAAACTTATTGAAGGATGCAGTAAAAGACTTTGGAGAAATGCAGCTACCAAAATGTTTTCCTTAGTTAAAATATCTGACAGCAGTTATGGAGTCAACCTGTTATATATCTGACAGTGTATATGTTTCTGTATTTTACTTTTGAAATTTAGGTATTCAAAAATCATTTGCTATTTTTACAACAAGCTACATTCTAGATGACAAACACTTACAGAATCTACATCTAAAATATCAAGACAGCGTAGTCCTATTATTTTTCTGGGAAGAACAACCCCCATATCCAAGCCATATGCCCCACCACGATGTTAATCATTTGTGATGCACATCCTCTGATGTAAATGGACTTGCCTCTTTAATTTATATAGATGCAAATAATTAAAGAAATTGAGGTGTCTCTTCTGGGATCAAGGTATATAATTAGAATTTTAAATAATACATTTATAAGAAAGTTTATGTGTGGATATTTATAATGTTTTAAAACAATAAAAGTACAATTCAGACTGAAGCATGAAATCACATTATCAAATGTATTTTGAACAGTATCATTTCTATGAGTTAAACTTAGATTACCAAAGTATTTTAGGAGTTTCAAAATTAACTAGGAAAATCATGTCATGTAACACAGTGTTTCCAATAAAAATATAATTATCTGTTATAAGTTTTCACATAGTTCTTCACTGTTTTCCAGTCTAGCTTCATTGATGCTTTTGTGAATGTAATTCTTGCTTCAAACAAAACAAAAACAAGCACAAATTCTGTATAATTAAAATTTCAATGTTTTGTTTCAAATGTAATGTCAAATGGATTCGATAGGTCAATTATAAGAGAGCATTATATGATATAATTATTTATAATTGTGATGTAATTATACTTATAGATATAAATGTGGATTGATCTATCAGGAAAATTCCTTTTGATACTTTCTTTGGGTCAGTTGTAGTGGTGACCAATTTCGTCAAGTTTTGTTTATCTGAGAAAGTCTATATTTCTTCCTCACTTTTGAGGGATATTTTTCTAAGTGTATCATTCTTGAGGTGCAGAGTTTTTCTTTCAGTATTGTATGTATCATCCCATTCTCTCCTGACATGCTAAGAAATCCATTGGTACTTTTGTGGAAGTTTCTTTTGCCTTACTGCATTCAAAATTCTCTTTTTCTAACTTTGGACAATTTAAGTATGTAGTATCTAATTATAGACTTGGTTTTAACTCCTCTTTCATGAATCTGAATTTTGACTTCAGCCCTCAGATTTCCTATATTTTGTGCCACTGTTGGCTTAAATTGTTTTTCTATACTTTTCTCACATCCTTCTTCTGAAAATGTCACTAGATGGTGTCTCATAATTCACTTTTTTATTTATACTTTTTCTTTTCATTCATTTGTCTGGATTACCATAAATGACCAGCTTTCAAGTTCACAATTTCTATTTTTCTGTTTGATTAATTCTGTTCTTGATTCATTCTTTCCATTGAATTTTTCAACTCAGTAATTATAGCCTCCATTGCTGAGATTTTTTATTGTTTATATTTTTGCTGAAATTTTAATTTTGTCCAATATTGTTTTCCTGTTTTTGGTCATCTATTTGTGATCTTTTTTTTTTTTTCATTACTGGGGTTTGAACTCAGGGCCTTCACCTTCAGCCACTCCACCAGCCCTATTTTTGTGATTTTTTTTTTTTTTAGATAGGGTCTCACAAAGTATTTTCCTGGACTGGCTTTGAACCTGGATCCTCCTGATCCATTTCCTGAGTATCTGTGATTACAGGTGTGAGCCAGTGGCACCTGACCCTTCTTGTACTTTATTGATCTTTGTTAAAATAATTATTTTGAATTTTCATAATTTCATTTTTTTTTGCTTTGGATTTTAGAATTAGTTCCTAGAGCTTTTGTTTATTAGATTCCTCTGGTGTATTGAGAGTGTGAGCCCTCTGTTCTAGAATGTGAATCTGTACTTCATGGGAAGTTGTTACCTGTTCTAGGTTTTATTGGCAGTCATCAACCAATCCTGAAACTCTGATAAGGATATATTTCTGGGTATTTAGGGTATGTTCAGCTACTGGGATTTGTAGAATATATTATCACTCAGGGTCCAATGGCGATGCTTCAAAGATGGGTGAGTTCTGACTGGAGCTATAGTTTGGTGAGAACAGTGGGAGATTGCTTGTGATATGGTGGGGCAACTTGACTTGAATCTGTGGTGAGACAAGCCTGGCTGATGGCTATCCATAAAAAGGCAAGGGTGCTGCTGAAAGATGAGTCTGGGCTGCTTCCAAGATCCAAACATACTGATTGATGAAAACATCACCCTTTTTCTTTGATCCTAATTGTTCTCAGGTGATCTAGTCATGGCAATTTTCCCAGCACTGTGCTTGAGGAAAGACATATAGGTTCTCCAGCATAATTCCCCATATCAGTCAGGAAGCTCAGGAAGGTGGAGGTCTACATTTGTCTCTTCTCCCCTTACTGGGTAAAAAAGGTGTCTTTCACAGACCTTCTCTGGGCTGCCATGTGCAAGGGATTAGGTGGACAATGTGGAATTTACTTTTTCATTTCTTATGCAATTTTTCCTAGTTCTCAGGTCTATCAAGATGATACAGCTTCTCATTTTGGCTCCAGAATTGTCATGAAGGCAGTATTGTCTATGAACCATTGCTAGATGTTCCTGTGGTAGCAGTATGACTACCACATCATTCCATCATTTTTCTGACAGCACTGTTCTCAAATAATCAAAAGAGGCTACAATATGGATTTTACTGGTGTTTTCTTTAGAACTCTCTTTGCTTTGAATTTCCTTCAATTTTAATGTGTCTCTTTTGGATTGTGAGAGCTTGACCTCCTCAAAACCCCTGAAGTCCTTTCCTTGGCTTGGATTTGAAACTAATCTTCAGTTGCTCTTCCTTAGGATGCCAATCTGTGAAGCACAGCTCTTCATCTTTTTTCAAATATGGCCTTTGGCAGTGGTCCATATCTCAGAAATGAAAAGTTTGAGGGTAGTTCTGATACTGGAATTGAATAATATTCTCTCAGCTTTTAACAGCTACTGTAATAGCAAGAAAAAAATAGTCTAATATATTAAAGAATATCTCAAAAATGTTTTGATATTTTGGCTATGTTAGCTCCATTTCCTATAGACTGGCAAAAATCCTATTTCTTGCAAACATTTTTATATGGATTTATGTCTTTCCATATACAAATAGTTTATTGTATGAACATTAAGTGATTGGTCTCTTTCAAAAATTGTATTTTTATCTATCTATAACAAATGAATGCCAAACATAAAAAAGGGTAACTGAAAAATCATATGTTTATTATTTTAATTTTTATTTAGACTTGCCATACTGTTTTGAATGTTTAGAGAGATATATTTGATATAGTGTAAGAACCTTTGTAAATGCCAAAATGTACCACTACCCAGCATAATAATATTTAAAGAAAAAGACTTCTAATAAAATGACCTTTAAAATGACAGGATTTGGATCATGTTGTAAAATAAAATCATTAATGTCACCCATGCATTATGGTTTTTATTAACTTATTATTTTCTCAGCTTCCTTAAGGAAATAAAAATTTTACAAATGTTATATTGATGCTATTGGATTGCATAATGGGGGCCAATTCAGATACTTTGTAATAATAGTATTTCTTTTTAAAAAAAACTCTTAACTTTATTGTTAACTTGTATCATTTGAAATTTGATTTTAAGGTATTACCATGAATCATATTTAAAATAAATGCAACTTCTTTTTGTTATAGTACTATTTTTCCAAAACACTGTCCACATTTTTCCTTCTCAAGCTAAGTGGAAAGTTTTAAAAGAAGCAGTTATTTGATATTAATAAATATTTTAATGTCAAAATATAAATATTACTCTTTTTAGAGCATTTGAAAAAAATGAGCTAGATACATGTGATTACAATAAATTAGAGATTAATCATAGATATATGGTGGTTTCCTGCTCTGCTTGAATGGAACATAATAAAAATATCTCATTTGGTTCCATCTATATTATTATAAATAAAAAGTAACTTGAAGTAAAATATGTTTTTCCAGGTTTCTGAGAAAATTTTAACTATTATTATAATTTTAAGTTAATGAAATGTTATACTTTTGTCATATAAATTTTAAATTTTGGGCAAAATTAAGGGCAAATATATTGTTTTAAAAAATTAACTTGAAGGTATACTTTCTAGTGTTAAAAGCATTGCATTATGAAGCTATATAAAGATCTAAAGTAAACCTAAGTTCAAATTATTAAGTGAAAGTTTCTAGTCTTTGAAGACAACATGCCCTATGATTTAAAATCTGTGGTTTCTATAAAAAGCAGAGGTAAAGAGACAGTAAGAAGTTTAGTGGTTGCCTGGATTTCAGGGAAAAATGTCATGAATAATTAAAGCATATAGGATCTTGAGGGCATTGAAACTACTCAGTATGTTAATATTACTGTGAATACATACTTGTCATTACACATTTTCCAAAACTCAGACTATACAACAACAAAATAACTTACATATTAACATGATTTCAGATTGTTTATTATCCAAAATTTCTCTCATCAAAAATGTTTAGGAATTCAGATTTTTTTAGATTTTGGAACATTTCAGATTTTAGAATTTTGCTTTAGGTATTCTCAACCTGTATTAACACTATATGTTGCTTAAAGGATTCATTTTATGTGTGATGACAATTACTCTTTGTGCTATTTGATTGAATTAACTACTATATTTAAAGATAATCTTTATTGAATTTTCCACAGCAGATTTCTAGGAACTTAAGAAAACACTCACATTTTCCACATTTTCTTACTAAAACTACTTGAACTCCTACAATGTGCATGACCTTCTACAGGTGCTGAGTTGGAGAAATATAGTGGACTAGTTGTAAAGCATGATGAGTGAGAAAGGCAGTAACTCAAATTCACAATTGTGTATAGTACACAAGAAGTAGCAATAGAGCAAAATTATAGAAAGAAAGAAATTCAATATTGTGTGGAAGGAGCAGAAGACAGAAATTACTCAGTGTGGAGGTGATTTGAGTAGAAACTCTTTTTATGAATTTTGCATGCACCTTTGCCTTCAAGGGGGTTCTCCATTTGTGATGATTATTCAAGATTTCTTTGCTGTTTTCAGTACAACTTATCAGTATATGCATGGTTTTAATTTGGTCATGAACAACTTTTATAATCTAAAAATGAAAATAATCATATGTGCACATGCACATATTTCGATGTGGTCATTATAAACAGGATAAATAGAAATAATGAAAATGAAATTTTAAATTACATGGGTGAAAAAGTATTTTGGATAACCTTAGCTAATGAACTACAACCTTAGTTTTAGCACAGTAACCTTAGTAATAATTGAAGGGTTTGTACAAAACAGCAACATGATAGGTCTTAGATTCAAGAATATAAGTTTCAAACAGTACTTCACCTGTCTTCATTACAAGTCAATTTTTTCCCTATATTGTATTAATAATAAGAAATTTTAGAAAGATTTGATTGAGAAAATTTAGTTTAGCCCATTCTACTTGTAACCGTGACACACAATTTTCTCTGTTTATACAACTTCTTTTGTGAATTACTTTCTAGGTTTGTAATTTATCTGGAAGCTAAGTGCAATTCTTTAGTCAGAAATACTACACAATGTATCTTGCTATTTATTGTTGCCATTCTCACTTTGTTTTCAGGGATTCCTGTTTGTGAGATAGGCATTCTATTGCTTGAGCCACAATTCTAAGATTTTTTTGCCCTTGAGATGGGTTTTTGCAAACAATTTTTCCCTGACTGACCAGTACTTCTCAAGTAGCTAGCATTGCAGGCATGAGTCACTATTTCTTAAACATATAATGATTTGAAATTCAATGTTACCTTTTTTTTGAAGCTGTCCTCCAAAAATCAATACTCTCTCATTGTAACTTTTAGACAGTCACTTAAATTGGTTATTTAGTTTCATTTGCCAGTAAATTTAGATTTTTCTTCTGGAAGTTTGTGTTTGAATTTTATTTATTAATTTTTTCTTGCTAGGTGGTTTATTATTTTCAGAATTTCCTCTCTCTCTCTCTCTCTGTGTGTGTGTGTGTATGTGTGTGTGTGTGTGTGTTTTCTTCTTCATATATTGACATTCTTTATTTTCTGATTTTGGCTGTCTTATGTTCTGACTTTTCTTACAATTACCATGCTTGTCATTTTATTGCATTGTAGACAATACCCTGGCATTTCCATCCATTCTTGGACAACTTAGATTTCTTATCTGCCAAGAGTGCTCCCCTTCCATGATTTCCCTTTTCAGTGACTTTCTTGCACCATTTATTTATACAAATTTTAAAGTTCTTTTGTCAATAAGTCAGCTTCATTAAAAGTTATCCTATTTAATTTAATTAATCCTCACTTTAGCCAGAGACCTTTCTAAAAGGAAAATCTGGTATTATTGCTATTATGGTTGTCAATTTAATACATAGACACAATCTATCCCAAGAATTATGAAAAAGACTTTTTGCAATCATGTTATGTGCTATAATGCTATATAAACTGGATCAAAATAAACATCATTAAATAAACAAACAAATTTATAAAGTGAAGCAACAATGAAACAAGGAGCATTTAGAAAATAGTGATTTAAATGAGATAGGAGAGTCTTTACTTGGCTCTCCTCTTTTCCATTTGTATAGGAACATGGTCTATTTCACCATTCTGTCTGAAATGATTCTCATAGTTTTTCTCTTCTCCAGGATTTGAACAAATAGAAGAGGATTTTTTTTTTCTATTTTAGATTGTGAAAAGTGAAGGAAATGAAACCTAGGGGCTTTGTATTTAAGGAAATTATCTAGAAATTGACCAGTGTGTCATCAATATCCCATTGTCCAAAACTTGTCTTCCACCCACAGCTAAATAAAACGAATGAAAGAAAATTAAATTTGTAAATGGGCAAGATAGTTAAAATTGGAATGTTCTACAATTCTAAGAAACTAGAGAACAGGTAGTAAGAGACATCTTACTGCATCATCAATTTAAGTTTATCAGTGTTACTTCTATCTTATATATTCCTTCCACTGTTTTTCTAGTAATTCTCTATAATTATGTTCACCTTCTTGATTTCACACATTGTTCATTGTATTCTTTTTCTCAGAACTCTTCTTTTAACTAATATCAGTTTTTATTACTTTTAACTGAAGAGTACCATTTATATCATAGTGATTCACAAGGAAACACTGAGGTCTTGGTTTGCCATTTACTTTTATCTGATACTTTGTTTTTAAATAGAAAAAAGGCTTTGTTTTTTTAAACAAATTTTCCCTTTAAATGGGTGAAGTTTTCTGTATCTGTTTATTGCTTTACAGATTTTTGTCATAGTGAATGTATATGAATGACTTTCTTTTATTTCTTCCTAAAAGGTGATGAAAATCTGATCAGTATTATTCAGCCTTGTATAAGAACTGAAACACTCTTCTTACATTATTTGATGAGCTCTGGTGCAGTGATTCAAGTGCTACTTTCCTCTAAAACTGGAGCTTTATTTTTGGTTTCTTATGCATTCATCCTTTTATTCTATACTTTCAATTTGAGCTCCATGTTTTTCCTTTCCACTTTCTCTCTTTTTATACAGCTCATGAAGTTTCCTTTTTTAATTATAATGAGGTTTAAGTCATTTTTCTCAAGGGATTTTCCTCTTATTTATGTAAAAAAATTCAGATGCTTACTACCTTATAAAAAGATTACATTTCAAAAAATACATGGAATTGTTTAAAATATCATAAATCAAAAATACATTCCCTTCCGTAAACATACTAAGATCAGTTATTTTAATCCTACTGTTGGGTAAAGTAATCTAAAACAACCACTATTTTATATTATAGGGTCGACTATCTCATGTAGTATTTGAGATATTTTACTGAAAATGAAAAAAAAAAACAGAATACTTAAGTAGGTACACTTCCACACTATCATGAAGTTTCAGAATGATAAATTATACTATTATAAGTAAGATCATGTCTGTATTTCTGTAGAGTTCTGCCCTTACTTTGAAAATAGCATTATTGTGTTTTGTTCAGTAGGATTTTTTCCCACTGATTTCCAATCAGAAATTTTTCTTTTATGCTAGTATTCAGCTAGAACTATAGCTGTGCCATTCCAGCATTTTCAAGTAGACAGATATAAAATTACCACTGGAACTTTTCTATCAAACTGTTCACTCAAATAACCTTTCAAAATACTCAAAGAGATTGGTAGAATGATATCCATATTTTTTAACTCAATATATAGAATCTAGCAAATATTTTCTAGTGTAGTCATCCTTTCCAAATATGTCTTATCACTGTTACCTAACAGTAAGAGGAAATGAATTGCTTAAAACACTTAAAATCCACAAACGTTGTTTCTTGCTTCTATACAACTCCTTTCTACTTCTCCCTATTTTAAAACAATTCTTTTTGGTGAAGAATGTTACTTTGCTGGTGGAGTTTCTTACGTGGTAGAGCACCTGCTTAGCAAATGTGAGGCCCTGAGTTTAAACCCCAGTACCACAAAAAAAGGCCCCTTTGTGTGTGTACAATACCACTTCTCTCTTCCTTTCTTTTTCTCTGTCTTTCTCATGCATGCACACACACTTCAGTTTTCTCTGGGGGTTACAGATACTCCTTGAATGTTTGAGAAACCACTCACAAATTATTATTAAGTGCATACTATGAGAGAAGCAATAGCCCAAATGATTTGAGTACAACAGTGAAAACAGCAATGATCCTGTATGTATATCTGATGTATCTCACATTCAAGAGTTCCAATACTGATAACAAATTTAGCAAATAAAATATAAATTATGTGACAAAGTAATAAAAATACATGTAAAGGAAAATAAGAATTCTGAGACTTGATAATTCTAAAGAGGTTGGTCTAGTATACTTTGAGAAAGTCTGAACAAAAACTGGAAGGATTTAAGAGAGATCTACACCAGAGGAAGGATGAGTAACTGTCCAGACAGAAAAGGAAGTCAATACATACATAGACTTGGTGTACATGAAATTAGCAAGTAAGTGAATGTGGTTGAAGTAAGTAAAAAAGTAGAGTAAATGATGCCAGAAAAGGATAGGGAGCTTCAATGGCATAGAGTTTTGTAGGGTTTAGTAAAAACTGACATAAATTTTGAATTCAGTTCTGTGCAGTGAACAGACATCTTCTGACTTGTGGGCTCCCAGGATCCTTTTAACTGCCTTACTGAGAGTAGACAATAAACAGCAAAATCAGATGAGTTGAAATATTCAGAAGTCTAGCAGTAATTCATACCAGAGATGATAAAAGATCAAAGTTCACATAAAGATGGAGTGAAGGTCATGAAAAGTTGTTTGATTTTTAATGTACTCTGCAGGTACATAGCATGATTTCCAAAAATACTAGATGATACATTATGAGAGAAGGGAAACCAGAAAGATGCCTTTGAGACATTGGGATCAAAGGCTGGGAAGGTTGAAGATGCTGCTGACAACCAAGATAGGAAGGTTGTGGACAGATACTGATTGCAGAAAATACAGAGTTCAAAGTTGAATGCACTGAGTTTATGTGAATACACAGGAAGGAAAAAGATAAAATTTAATGTTATAAGTTTACAGCATTTAGCCAATCCTTAAAGGTGCCCCTCTCCTATGAAGCATGACTCTTTGTATTAGTCGGGAGATTTTGCCAACTTTTTCTAGGTCATCATGTGGTCAACAAGATGTGTCCAGATTAATGCTTCATAACTTTATAGCCTTGTACACTTTGCCTTAGAGGAAGCCAGCAGCTATTTAGCCATTTGAATTGCCTGAGCTTTCTGTTATGTGAAGAAATTCAAGGCAGCCACTTGGACAGGACAAATGAGGAGAAGGAAAGATCTGTGAAGTCCCAGTCACTACAGCCATAACAGTCCAGTCACCAAACATATGAGCAAAACACTTTTTGGATGACCAGCTCAATGAAGTCTTTGGAGGACATTAGCCAGTCTTGCTGACAGCTGACTGAAAACATTTCATAAGAAATGTCAAATGACAAATACAGGTCTAAAGTGAGTTTAGTGAGTCTAGTCAGCTTGATGCAAACATGAAATATAATGATAAATTAATTTTCACCGCAGTGTTTTGAAGTGATTTGCTGTATCCTAAAGTCATCTGCATACAAATAATACATAAATCTATGTGCTGAAATGTGATCTCCATGACACGAATACGGAAAAAGATAAGAAGGAAGCAGTTACAGAGGCCCAAACAATCCATCGTTAAGTTATCAGGAGAAGACAGGAAATGGCAATAAATCAGGAAACCAGGATTTAATTTCAAAAATTCTAGAATCAAAATGGAATCATCCACTGAAAGAGGAAGGAAAGGGAAGATCTAGGAAAGAAATAACTTAGCTCTGTCTCTTTTAATGTCTGATGTCTCTTTTGAATACTGGATTCCATTGACATTTGAAAGTCATGTTTGGTCTACTATATGAAATTATAGGGTCTAATCTTCAAGGTATGAAGCTCAGAAAAGGACAGAGTATGGAATGATGAAGGATACAGATAGGGAAAGATCCAAGCACTTTAACACAAAATGAAAAGAAAAAAAAAAGCACTCATGTAAAGGCAATAAGGCACAAGAATTTATCACAACAAAAAGATCTGTGTACAATTTTCAAGAAGAGCAATTGAAATCTATATTATGTCTGCCTTATTTCCATAGCTCTGAGTATAAATATATATTTTACAGATGTAGGAAAATGCTATCTTTTGTCTATGTTTTTTTGTTTTAAAGTCGGGGACTCCCTATATTGCCTGGGCTGATTGTGAACTCCTGTGTTCAAGAGACTCTCTCTCCTTCTTCACCCACTGAAGTAACTGGGACTATAGGCACACCCTAGTGGGTCTGGGCTGGGATACTATTTTTAAAATATTATACTTTGAATTTTTGTGTAATTTCTCTCTCTCTCTCTCTCTCTCTCTCTTTTTCTCTCCCTCTCTCTTGGTGTATGTATATAGGATCATATACATATTTATGTGTACATTTATCCTACAGTTCTAGATTCCACCTATGAGGGAAAAGGTGATTTTTGTCTGAGTAAGCTCCTGTTAAGAGATTTCTGATCTTAGCATGATGATGTCCAATTCCATTCATTTACCTATTTTTTTCATAGTTTACATAAGGAAAAGCCTCTTGCTTTAAAAAAATTACCAGTATAGACAACTTTTCTGAGATTTAGGAATTCTACACCATAAATAAAATGTGTGTATAAACAGTATAAATGTGTGTATAAACAGTATAAATGTG
This sequence comes from Castor canadensis, assembly GCF_047511655.1. Classification (NCBI taxonomy): domain Eukaryota; kingdom Metazoa; phylum Chordata; class Mammalia; order Rodentia; family Castoridae; genus Castor; species Castor canadensis. Next base: position 159,252,476 of record NC_133391.1, read on the forward strand.
TGTATAAACTTTTCACTTTTGTCACACTTTAATGATTTCTTAAACAGCACAAAATTAGATATAACTAACACCTCACTTTTGATTTCAGGGCCTTGCTAGTGTGGTATTTATATGAATTGGCGTTAATGAGAATAACAGTTTTTACCTCCACTTGAGATGGGAATTTTAGGTTTGTGAAGGAAACAAAAAGCAATCTGCATGCTTCATGTCCATCAGTACTCCAAAGACATTCACCACAGTGATTGAAAAATCAACAGAATGCTCATTTGGAAGAAAAAAAGACTATGAATAGCCAAGACAATATTGAGCAAAAAGAGCAATGCTGGAGGATCACAATACCAGACTTCAAACTTTGTTACAGAATCTTTTCAATAAAAAAAGCATGGTACTGGCACAAAAACAGACATGAAGACCCGTGGAACAGAATAGAAGACCCAGATATGAATCCACTCAGCTACGCCCACCTGATTTTTCACAAAGGTGACAAAAACATACTATGTAGAAAAGAAGCCTCTTCAACAATATTGCTGGGAAAAGTAGATATTGGCATGCAGAAAACTAAAACTAGATCCATATCTTTCACCCTGCACAAGTATCAACTCAAAGTGGATTAAGGATTTTAATATAAGACAAATAACTTTGAAGTTACTGCAAGAAAGAGCAGAGCATACACTATAATTGATAGGCATAGGCAATGACTTCCTAAATAAAAATTAAAAGGCTCAGCAACTAAGAGAAATGGTTGACAAATGGGACTATATGAAATTAAAAAGATTCAGAAAAACAAAAGAAATGGTCTTTAAGCTGAAAAGGCTCCCCACAGAATGGGAGAAAAATATTTGTCAGTTATATGTCTGACAAGGATTAACAACCAGAATATACATGGAACTCAAAATACTAAACTCCCCCAAAATCAATGACCCAATAAAGAAATTGGAGAAAATGAACTAAATTGAGCTTTTGCAAAGGACCAACTCCAAATGTCAAAAAGCACCTGAAAAAATGCTCAATATCCTTGTCCATAAAGGAAATGTAAATCAAAACCACATTAAGATTCTCCCTCCTGTTAGAATGGCTGTCATCAAGAAAACAAACAGCAAAAAATGTTGGCAAAGATGTGGGGAAAAAGGAACCCTCAAACAGTGCTGGAGGAAATGTAAGCTAGTACAACCACTATGGAAAACTGTATGGAGGCTCCTCAAAAAACTAAAACTAAATCTGCCATATGATCCAGCAATTATACTAGTAGGGATATACCTGAAGAAAGGAAAGTCAGGTGTCAACCAAGGTACCTGCACATTCATGTTTATTGCTGCATTAGTCACAATAACTGAGCTATAGAAACAGTCAAGATGTCTCACTACTGATGAATGGATTAAGAAAATGTGGTATTTATACACAATGGAATTTTATTGAGTCATAAAGAAGAACAGCATATTGTCCTGTGCAGTTAAATGGATGGTATGGGAGAACATCATTTTAAGTGAATTAGTCAAGCTCAGAAAACCAAAGGACACATGTTTTCTCTCATACATGGAATATAGACTCAATACAAGTATAAACAATATTATGAAAAACAGATCATGCTAAAGGGCAGACACATATGAGAGAGGGAGGGTAAAAGAATGAAGGTAAGAAGATGAATATGGTTTATGTACCTCCTATACAAGTATGAATACAGAATTTTTAAACCTGTTGAAATCACCATAAAAAGGAAAATAATGTAGCAAAGAGAAAAATAGAAGGGATGAACCAATTCATGTTATAATACATAGATACATGGAAAAGTCACAACAAAATACCCTGTATAGCTATCTTAAACAAACAAAAATGACATTTTCTTTTTTACAAAAAACAGAGAGCAGAAAGGCAAAACTGGTCCTGCCCAAGGTTTAGGTACCAGTTGGAAGAGGTAGGATATAAGCAAATGGGTCAGAAGGTGAATATAGTGTAAGTATTCTGTACACATTTATGTAAATGCAAAAATGAGATCTGTTGAAACTATTAAAGGAATGGGGAAGGGGTGATGAAGGAGAATGAGGGAGTAGGTGAATTCAACTAGGATATATTGTAAAAAATTTTGTGACTCTTACAATATGCCCCAGTACAACAATGATAAAAATAAAATATAAAAAATGAAAATAAAAACCACAGCAAAGAGTTGTTTTGCTAGTTGAGAAACAATATTCATCTCATATTTCCTGACATATCACAAAGATTTAACTTACCTTCATGTTATTTTAGTACTTTTAAAAAACATTTTGATAATATATTTTATGCCCAGGTTCTTATTGAGCAAATTACCCAAATATAGTTATATTTATATATATTACATTACAATGAAGTCCTCTTTTTCAAAGTTGTTGTCAAGAGTCTCAGCACTAAAACCAAATTTCTATTATGTAAAGCAGTGATAAAAAGTATGAAGTAAAACCGTGACTTTTTGTTATATGAATAAAAAAATTAAATAAAAGATTACACTTAAAGAAAGAAAGCAGTTTTTCAACAAATTGTCATTAGATGTGAGGAAAATAAGTTGTAATTTTACCTCTTCTTATAAATAAAAAAGGAAAATACCATGCAACCAAGACAAGTTATTATGCCAAATAGAGTATCAAAGATCAGATGTATGACTATGGGTTGTAGTATACCAATATTTACATGGAAATGAATTATTGTAATGGAAATTGTAGTGAATTTACTGTGACTGAATTTCTTGTGAGTGAAATATATCTTATCAAAATATTATTTTGTCAGAATGTTGTTTTACATAGCCTAAAAGGTCAACTATAGGATTACATAGAAGAGTATCCAACACGTCAACTAAAATTGGCAATACTATAAAATAAAGGGGAATAGAAAATATTCTGAAATATATCTAAAGTCACAAGTAGTCATTGTTTTCAAAGAAGAAAAAAATTGTTAATATATACCTTTCTGCCTTTTCTCAAAAATAACTATTTCAGGACTGTCAATAATCTCTCAAAATGCACTTAAATAAGATTAGTGAAGCAATGCTAGTATGCTTTTTATTCAATAGACCAAGATTTATTATTAGTACTTTTAATAATCTCAACTAATACCTTTATAATCCACATATAGATGTGTGAACAAGATGGACTCAAGAGGAGTGAACATAGTAATTTTAAACTGGCCCTGGCCATTATGGAAAGGGGACTAGGAAGTGGTGAAGAAGTCTGGTAGAGATGAACCATTGTGGGTTGTAATACATATGTGCTTGGAAGCAATGCTAGGAATCTCTCTGAATAGCTATCTTTGTCTCAAACTAGCAAAAATGATGTCTTTCTTATTTTCGTTTATGTTTTCTCCTCAACAAAATCAAAGAACAAGAGGGCAGAATAGGTTCTACTTAGAAGGGGTGGGGAGAAGGTGGCCCAAAAAATGTACACACAGGTGAATATATCTAAAATGATAAAAAAAAAAGTTTAAATAGTTGATGTTTTGAGTGTCTAGAGTTTTGCCATTAATTATAATAAAATCATGCAACTATTTTAACTTAGTGAAGCTTTCATAAGGAATACATCTTTTTAATACAATTTTGTTCTATTTTTTTGAGAATGGGTCATTTTCTATTTTATGTTTTCTATTGAATCTATTTTGATTCTCTATATAGGTCCATAAATTATAGTGAGTAAATGGAGTGAGCCTTTTCTCTCTTGTTCCAGTTTATTACTGAACTTAACTGGGCTTAACTGGGCAACAAGGGGAGATGCAAAAATGACACAGGATAGACAGACAGACAGAAAGTTGGGGCCAGGTGTGTCGGGCACTCAGGTAGAGATGCACAACCCTCATTGCTTCTTTCCTCTATTATTCTCTTCATTTACTCTGCTTCTTTTTTCTATTCTTATTCTTTAAGGCCTTTATAGTGTTACTCCTTTACAGTGTTTAAAACCTTGTTCTAAAGTCTTTCCTTAAAATTTGATTTTGAAGTCTTCTTTTCTGTTCTTTACAGTCTCTTTTCTTAGACTTGCTCTTTCCCATGCTTTCTCTTAGCTATTCTTTAGCATAATCTCTCTTACAGTCTTTGCCCCTAGACTTGCACAGACCCATGCTCTCTCTTTAGCTTCCCTAAAGCCTAGGTGCTCAGATTTGCACTGTCGCATGTTCTCTTAGCTTTTCTTTAGTTTAGCTTTTTTTAAAGCCTATGTATAAAGTTCTTGGTACAGACTTTCTATCAACCCCTCTTTAGCAATTCCCCTTTAACAATCCTTTTCTCTTCAACAATCCTTGTCCATTCAACAATTCTTTTGCCTTCCAAAGCCTCCCACATTAAAAACCCAAAAGCCCAAAAGTCAAAAGCAAAAGCCTCAAAGCAAAAGTCCCCAAAGCAAAGCCCCAAAGCAAAAAGCCCTAAGAAAAAAGCCCCAAAGCAAAAAGCCTTGCATCCTCCTTCAGTGAGTTTTTTATACATCCATTGGTAAACAGGGTGGAACAGTGGTTCTTGGGGAGGAGCATGACCTTGTAACAGGAGAAACCTGCTTTCCTGCTTCTCTGAACATAAACAGTTTAGGAGAAGCAGCTGTTCATTTTCCTCTTCTGTGGCCTGGGTGTGCCAATCTCAGCCTACAGATAAACATCTTAGGAAAATACAACTCACTTTAGAAGGCAGGTGAGTTGTATCTTGCCTTGCTTATGTCCATTTCTCACAGTCTTCTCATAATCTACTCTCTATAAGTAAAATTATTCAGATTACACTTTTCTTTGCACCAAAATTTCTTCCATCTTGAAAATTGCTACACATCATATTTAACTTGATTTATTTAAATGCTTAATCAATAATATATTGTTTTAATTGTTCTCAAATTGTTATCATATCACTTTTTAAATTTCCAGTTATCTCACTTAATTTTGTGGTGTAAGTACCAATACAATATTCTTAATTTCAGTTATAATGACAAAAATAGTATCTTTATATACATGTGAGGCCAAAGTACATATTCTTCACTGGAAACATTAACCTTTTGGAAATTACTTAAAGCAGATATTCACAGTGAAAGTGAAAATTTTTAAAAAAGAAGAAATTTATCTCAAATCAATATTAAAAGGTAATATAAATATAATAAAGTTGGGAATATTTTCATATTTAATAAATTCAATGCTAAAAGAGCCAAGATTTTTATTTTACTTTTTTAGAACAATCCAATATTCTAAATATAAGGCTTACACAATCTCTATAAACAGAGCTCCATGGTATACATAGAACAGATTTTTCTTGATGTAATGATAACACCATGACTGAACAGTTTTGTGTTGTTACACTTAAAATTGCATTAGGAAATATAATTCAGGTAGTGTTTCATTAGCGTGTTTTTTACTTTTAGTTGCTGTGTTTTCCTGCAAGAAAAGGAGAGGAGGTTGAAAGTATCATGATTTGTGAGTGTCTGCTGTATAGCCTGTTAAATGCTAAATAAAATTAAAATGCCCTAGACCTCACTATTCAAGTTATTTGGTCTAAAGCTTTCCTTTGCTGTGAGGAACTTTATTAGAAATTTGATTTCCTTATTTATTTGTATTCTGTTAATGTTTTCTATTACTGCACATTTGCATGATTTTTGTATTTCAATAAACTGGACTAGTTTTTCTTCTAGGTTATCCATCTTGTTCATATATAGTTCATAATAATTTATTATAATCTTTTTATTTTTATGGCATCAGTTAAAATGTGTCTTCTTCCTTTTCTGATTTTAATTTGGTCTTATCTTTTTCTCTTCATATAAGTTTTCTTAAATTTGTTTATTTTTCCCCAAATCCAACTAAGTTCTTTCCATACTGTTTTTCTATTTTATATTTAATTTATTTATTCCTTCCTTATGATAACTTTGAGATTCATTTGGTCTTATTTTTCTAGTTACTTGAAGTGTTTAATTTTACACTTAATTGAGACATTTCTCCTTTGCTAACATAGACAGTTATTGCCATAGCTTTCCCTCAGTGCTACTCTCTCACAGGCCATGCTTCAGTATGTTGTGTCTTCTTTTCTTTTTATTTTGTCTGAAATATTTTATAATTTCACTTTATTTCTTTTTTGACCTCATTTCCATGTGATTTCTTTGTAGACCCAATGGTCACTAGAAAGGATGGTACAGGCTACTAATATCTTTAAACGTTCCTATACTAATCCTAATATGCACCTAAGCACAGCTAGCATGAATTTCTTCATAAGAACTTCATCTGATTCATTTTATGTAGACAACAGATACAAAACAATTGTAGTGACCAAATGGAAATAAAAGAAGAAAAATGGAATGAGAAGAGTATATGTTGAACTTTGTTTCCATGACAGCATGAGCCTATTAAAGCAGTCACACAATCATTTCTTAAATGACAGAGAGTTCTGAGGTCAAGGTAAGAGATAAAAAGGAAAATAATACATCTAGGAAACCGAAAAAATGTATCAGTAAAAACCAATGTCTTCAGCTTCTGTACCTTTTTTGTGAAGTGACTTTTCAAAACGAAGGGGAAGATTTAAGTTATAGAAAAGTATACATGTTATTGACTAAACGTCACATACTGATCAGAGACAAATAGCCAGGTTTGTTCATGTTGTTAAAGGCTTTACTTTCCTCATTTGCAGTCTCCGGGGCATAATGGTGAGAGACTAGTAATAAAAGTAATAATGTATGTCTGGAACTGAACTAAGATTAGTATCTGTTTTTATAGACAAATTGTTCACTAGCAAATACATTTTCAAACATGTGTTCTGAAGAGCTATTTTTAACTGTCACAATATTTTGTTTTAAAGTCAAAATCATATTCACATTGTCTCTTCTTGTAACCATAAGATTGTTACTATCCTAGTATATATGATAATTATAATCAATAATTATATACATAATGACCTTCATGCCTGTAGCTTCACATTTCCTTTATTGCTATTCATAAGAGATTTTAATGAAAATCCAGTTTTCTACACATTTTAGAATGTACTCTTCAGGGACATCCATTAAAATATGATTCATAAATACAGAAAATTATTATAATAATTCATTCTATCCAGAATATTATCAGAAATGAGTCCTGAATCTATTTATTGTCTCACTCTGAGGAACCCGTGTATAAGTAAGATCCATGATAGGAAGAGTGTATCAGAATCTATCATCCATTGGGCCATGAGAAACAGAGGGTCGAGCCACTGGTTTACCATGAATTTTAGGCATGTGCTATCGTTATCTGATGTTGCCTTTTCTACTGATGTCTGGATTCACTAAACAAGCTACAATCCTCGTTGCAATTCGCTGTATCAATGTCATTCCCTCAGGTGCTTCTCAAAAGTATTGGAGTAAAAATAAGCACTTTTGATTGATACACACTCACACACACACACACACACACACACAAGCACTCCAGGATGAGAGATGTCTTTCTCCATTAGTTTCTTGCTAGACTCAGTTTTATCTAATATGGGGTTTATGGGGCTATTTAAACTTAAATCCACATCTACCTTTTAAAAGTGTTTCACTAGATATACATTCTAAAGTAATGAGGATAAAATATATAACTGTATTTTGTACTTCCATCTCTCTAGGAGCAGCCAGGTTTAAAAGTTCTTTCAATCCTTGTCAAAAGTGTGAGCTATACAGTGAATTCAATTTAATACAATTATTTTTCTTCTTTCCTATGAAATCAAATTGTATTTAATTTGCATTGTTATTGGACATATGAGTTTGAAGTATGCTATGCTCCTCCTTAATTGTCAGAGGAAAGGAGAGATTAATATGGTCACACAGGAACATGCAGGGACTGGATTTCTGAGGGTATTATTTCTGGGAAAACTTCTACAGGAAAGTGAAGCGGGAAAATCTTACACTTTTCCTGGTAATTCATTGTTGTGTCAGTTTGCAAGGATGTTAAAATTATGTCATGAAGGTTTTTGATTTAAGACTGCAGTTCTAAGCAGGTGCCAATCAAGAAGCAGAGATGAGTAGGACTGCGGTTCAAAGCCAGCCTGGGCAAATAGTCTGCAAGCTCCTATGTCAAAAAAACACATTACAAAAAAGGGCTGGTGGAGTGGTTCAAGATATAGGTCCTGAATTTAAGCCCAAGTATGGCAAAAAAATAAAAAAAGACTGTGGTTCTAATGAAAATATAGGAAGAAAAACTTTTTGCTATTTTTTGTTCAATTTATGCTACTTTATTTTTATTTTAGAAAAGCTCTATCCCAAGTTTGAATTCAGGGGTATTTTCATGTTAAAGAATGGAGCTAAATTTTAACTCTACTCAGTGTTTTTCAAATATAAATTTGCTTTATCTGAAAAAAATAATTAAAGATCTTAGTGTCACATCTTTAGCTTCCTTTTTGAGAGAAATAGCACAGATATTCCTTTCAAAATATAGTCATTTGAGAACTAAGGGTTTAGTTATCTATCAATAGAGATTATTGGCTAGAATAAAAGTGAGTAAAACTGAATAATCAAAGTAGATACAAATTCAAAATAATAAATATGTAATAAAATAAAAATCTAAAAGATGATAATCTCAGATAGCTATAAAAGAAAACTATTTCTTTTTCTAAATAATTTTACATTTTATTAGAAAATTAGATCTTAACAATCACAATAACACATACCTAGAATTATATCCATGTAATTACATGAGTCTGATTTAATCATTAAATCACTTTCTAGGATGCAATAGTCAATTTATCTATGTGCAGGTGTCAGTAATCCTTAAACCTTTCATATTACATAGAAAATAAAAGTAATAGTGCTTTCTGACTGATGCAGTCAATTACTGGCTAGATTTTCTGCAAGATCAAAGCTCTGAAATATCAGTGTCCTTCATGAATGATTGGTGCCATTTGGTTCAGGTGATATTGCTTATGGCTTACATATCAGATGCCTAATGTTCTATATTATAAATTGTGTAAATATAGCATTTTGCAACCTGTATACAATAGGTTTTTTAAATAATTGAATTGAGTTATTTACTTCAATGTGGTAGAGATGCCATTTATAAATTATATAAGAATGTACTTCAAGCTAATTGTTGCTATATGATGCCACAATTACAAAATTAAACATAGTAAAACTTTTCTTCATGCAAAAATTATTACAAATATTGTATAAAATAACCTTCAGGCTGTGTGTATTAGGTATGTATGAAACATAAGAGAACTTTAACCCTCCCCCAAGATATCTCATTTTGTATATGCATATGCTACTAATTCCACAAATATTCCAAATCTTATCCACACATTTTGGCTAAGGAATTCTCAATCTATACAACAAAATACATTCAAAGCTTCTCCTTGGGTAAGAATTATAACTTTCCACTTTAATAGTTACAAGAATGTCATATAAATTTCATTAATTATAGGTGAATACATAGGTGACACTTCTGAGCAGAAACTTGAAAACCAGAGCCTAGCTGTCTATGGAGCCAGTTTTCTCTTTGATTGAGCCTAACACATGGCCAGTAGAAGAGGCTGTGGATCAGTATAGGTGCTTGAGTGGTGACAGTACACTGTTGTGTATTGATAGATATGTAATATATCCAGTATTTGTTTAAGCCTTGAAGACTTGGAGGTTATTTGCTATGTAGTCAAAATCTAAGGAAGTCTGTGTATTACCAAAGGTAAATTCATGAATTAGGATTCCACTCATATCCTTCTCTAACATAGAGAGAAAAACGAACATACATATTATAGTGAGCTCTGATAGAGACACAGAAAATGAAATTAATTCTAGAGACATTTGCTAAATCAAGAAAATGAAAGTTAAATAAACTAAATAGACATTATTTCTCAATTTGATTGATCTTATTTACATTGCATTTTTTCTAACTTTTTAATTTCATTCAATGTGCATTTAGGTGCTTTCTATGTAGTTCTACTTACAAGAAATGCAATCACATCCCTTTGGCTGGCTATAACAGCTTTTCCCAACATAGTGTTCCTCCTTCTAGGAATTGTATGTATATTTACATATATGTGTACACTTGGAAATAAGTAGTTTAGTTTTATAAAATTTTAAAATATCACATTGATTATTTTATGAAATATGTTTATTTATCTATGTATCTATCTATGATACTCATTTAATTTTGGAACACTATATTCAAATAGCTTAATTCAATGCTCACATGTTGTTATATATCTACCTATTTCTAGTTATTCACAAATACAATAAAAATTATGATCAGTATTTTTATGCTTTCTCCTTGTCCACTCTGAACATGTGCATTATGTGAACAATCAATGGAATTGACTGATAATACAATTTAAAGTTTCCATTGTTTTTCCACCAAAAAGAATATAAAATTGTCATTACCAGGATTAGCAAAAAGGATAACTTCAGCATACATATTTTTGTACATGTAATACTTTCAAAGATTTATTCTTTTAACAGATCTAATGTAATATATGTCTAATGGCTTTTGCTCAATCTGATAATGATTTTGAGTTTGTTTTTTTTTTTTTTTCATCACCTTGAGCCACCCCACCAGCCCAATTATTTATGATAGGGTTTTTTGAGACAGGGTCTTGAGAACAATTTGCGCAGGCTGGCTTTGAACAGTGATCCTCTTGATCTCTGCCTCCTGATCAGCTAGGACTACAGGCAAGAGCTACCTGCTTGAGAGTTTCTTAATGTATTATTGTGTTTCCATTTCTGTGATTTTCTTTTGCATATTAATTGTGTAACTTTCTACTGGGTATTTTCCATTTTCTTTTGTTGTTGTTTACAATTTATTGGTGGGGGGAATTCACTACTAACAATCATGAATCATCTGTGGCTTCATGGCAAACTATTATGACAGATCATTAAAAAATTCCTTTTTGTGTGTGTGTATCCTGATGTCTTCATTCTACTGTGTTTAGATATATTTACATATATACATATTTTCATAAAATACATACTGTTCTTTTCAATGTGAAGTTGGGGCTAATAACATTGAAAAATAAAAAAAAAGCAGTAGTAATCAAAATAACATGGTACTTATACAGAGAGAATTTGGTGAAGAGTTAAACATAGTTATGAGGCTTGGCTTTATTTTTACACAGATTAGGTTTTCTTAAATAATTTGAGAAGATTACATTAGTTCAAAGGGGAGAGAAGGGAGAGAGTGTTTTATATTTTTAAATTTAGAGACCATTCTTATGTCCTCATCTTAATTTTATTATATCTGAAAATACGTTATTTCTTTCTCTTTTTGAATTCACATACCTTAATAATACAGGAGGATTTCTCCATGTGATAATTTCATACATGTGTATGGTGTACCTTGCACATGATTAAAGCTACATTGTATTTCCATTCCTCCCCATGCTTCCCCCTTAAATCCCCTGTTTCTAAAGAAGGTTATCACAGGTTCTGGGAGTTAGCACTTCAAGGACTTTTTATTTTATTTTATTTTTTTCATTTTTCTTTTATTATTCATACGTGCATACAAGGCTTGGTTCATTTCTCCCCTCTGCCCCCACCCCCTCCCTTACCACCCACTCCACCCCCCCTCCCCCCCCAATACCCAGCAGAAACTATTTTGCCCTTATTTCTAATTTTGTTGTAGAGAGAGTATAAGCAATAATAGGAAGGAACAAGGGGTTTTGCTGGTTGAGATAAGGATAGCTATACAGGGCATTGACTCACATTGATTTCCTGTGCGTGGGTGTTACCTTCTAGGTTAATTCTTTTTGATCTAACCTTTTATCTAGTACCTGTTCCCCTTTTCCTATTGGCCTCAGTTGCTTTAAGGTATCTGCTTTAGTTTCTCTGCGTTAAGGGCAACAAATGCTAGCAAGTTTTTTAGGTGTCTTACCTATCCTCACCCCTCCCTTGTGTGCTCTCGCTTTTATCATGTGCTCATAGTCCAATCCCATTGTTGTGTTTGCCCTTGATCTAATGTCCACATATGAGGGAGAACATACGATTTTTGGTCTTTTGGGCCAGGCTAACCTCACTCAGAATGATGTTCTCCAATTCCATCCATTTACCAGCGAATGATAACATTTCGTTCTTCTTCATGGCTGCATAAAATTCCATTGTGTATAGATACCACATTTTCTTAAACCATTTGTCAGTGGTGGGGCATCTTGGCTGTTTCCATAACTTGGCTATTGTGAATAGTGCCGCAATAAACATGGATGTGCAGGTGCCTCTGGAGTAACAGTCTTTTGGGTATATCCCCAAGAGTGGTATTGCTGGATCAAATGGTAGATCGATGTCCAGCTTTTTAAGTAGCCTCCAAATTTTTTTCCACAGTGGTTGTACTAGTCTACATTCCCACCAATCAAGGACTTTTTAAAAGACACAGCTCAACCAAAAAAATTGTGGCTGGCAGAATGCTAATTGGTTATGTATGTTTTTGTATGCCAATCCTTCGAACAGTCAACGTGGTAAAACATCACAGTATGCTTTTATTGTTATATGAAAATAAAGTTTCTAATCATTTGACTTTGAATTATCCATAAGGATTATCCAGATGTATCTAATATAATTGCATCAGACGTGTAAAAGCCAAAGGTTTTCCCCTTCATGCTACTATAAGAGGAAGTTAGAGAGACTGTATATGTGAATAGGAAACCACCTGCTAATCCTATTTTGAAGACAGAGGCAGAATCTGAATGGGGAGATTCAGTATTATAATTCAATTGCCCAAACTGGTATGTAATAGCAGATTACAAGAGTATAATATTAAATATATAATGTGTAAAGTCCATTTTCAAATTCATTTGAAAATTTTTTTAAATGGAAAAATTTGTCAAAAGATAACCAAAGCGTTCTATATCAATAATAGCAATGCTCCTCCCATATCCCTTTATGTATTTATTTATTTTTTTGTTTATATTAATTATTCATTTATTCACATGTGCATCCATTGTTTGGGTCACTTCTCCCCTCTGCCCCCTCTCCTACCTTTTGCCTCCCTCCCCCCCTCAGTTCCAGGCAGATCCTGTTCTGCCTTTATCACTAATTTTGTTGAAGAAAAGACATAAGCCTCATAAGGAAGACAAAGCATTTTTGCTAGTTGAGTTGAGGATAGCTATACAGAAATATTCCTAACATTACTTTCATGTACACATGTGTTATGACCCATGTTGATTTATCTCTAACTGATCTTTACACTGGTTCCTGATTCCCTTCTCATGTTGACCTCTGTCACTTTAAGGTTTCTGTATTAGCTCCTCTGGAGTGGGGACATCAAACACTTTCATGGTTTGGGTTTTCTACCTATTCCTATATCTCCCGTATGTGCTCTCCCTTTGTCATGTGATCCAAGTCCAACCACATTGCTGCATTTGCCTTAGATCTAAAGTCCACATATGAGGGAGAACAGAAAAGTTTTGGTCTTCTGAACCTGGCTGACCTCTCTCAGGATTATGTTCTCCAGTTCCATCCTTTTATCTGCAAATGGTAAGATTTCATTCTTTTTCATGGCTGAGTAAAATTCCTTTGTGTACAAGTACCACATTTTCTTGATCCACTCATCAATAATGGGGATCTTGGTTATTTCCATAACTTGGCTATTGTGAATAGCACTGCAATAAACATGGGTGTGCAGGTGCCTCTGGAGTAACCTGTGTTGCTTTCCTTTGGGTATATCCCCAGGAGTGGGATTGCTGGATCATATGGCAGGTCTATATTTAGATTTTTATGAAGTCTCCAAATTCTTTTTCAGAGTGGTTGCACTACCTTGCATTCCCACCAGCAGTGTGTAAGGGTTCCTTTATCCCCACATCCTTGCTAACCCATATCCATTTAAATGACACATTATTCTTCACAACCACTGATTAAAATTTATCAATTTGTCAAGTACATGTTATTGGACAACAAAATCCTAAATATTAATTTTTGATGTCTACCATTCTTAATCTTGCAGATGGCCAACATAGAATTACTGTTTCCTTAAAATTTGTTGCCCAAAATAATTATGGTCCCTTACTTCATTCTTGGAAATCATGGAGAAATTACTTGTGTGTAGTTAAGGAGAAAAATGTTTTTGGAAATTATAGTTTGTGTTCTGGATGGTAACTGACTATTTAGCAAGAACAGTACTCCCTGTGCTGTGTGGAGAGCTCAGTTGATTAAGACCTATGGCCTCTCACCCCTACTTCTGGACAAGGTGTCATACTGCCAATACACAATATAGGATCGTATATGTTCTAACCAAAAATCCTTGGCATTTCTGGTAGTTGAGCTCCACCATGTTCTAATTTATATAAAATTGCTATAGCAAAATGAACAGTTTTAAGTGTAAATTCTTAATTGTTTTCCTTAAAATAATGCTTTTGATATTACTTCATGTGGCTATTTATTATAAGTTATTTTTGCTATTTAATGAAAGTAGTATTTAATTTTATAAACATAACGTTATCCTTTTTTCTGTGAAGGTATACTTGGTTTTTGACTAATTGTGTAGCAATTTTAATTACTATGAATAAAGCTGCTTGCATTATATTTAAAAAATTTTAAACATTATTATGAAAATGCATTCATTTTTTGAGTATTCTGAGAAATTAATTTGCTCAGTTGTATGACAATATATGGTTCAGTTTAAAAAAAAACGACAAACTCTCTATTTTTTAATATGCTAATGAAAAATGCAAGAAAGTTCCACACCCTCAAATTCATTTGAATAATTAATGTTTTTTAACTTTGCAATTCTTATAAGTTTAGTATCTACAAATGCCATCTCACTGTGGTTTTCATTTTCATTTCATGGATAATGCATGACCTTGAGGATAACTCTGTGTTTGCATCTGCTTTTGTTCTTTCCACAATGAGCTACCCCATATGTCTTCTGTTCATTTATATTACATTCTTTCTCCTTCACTTATTGATTCATAGAAGTTATGTGTATTTTCTGGTATAAATATGCTTAAAACATGAGATATGAATATTTCATTTCAGGCACTGGCTTATACTTTTTAAATAAATGCTATCCTTGATAAGCACATGCTATTTGTTTTTTTTGTTGTTTTTTCTTTTGGTGAACTGGGATTTGAACTGAGGACTTCATGCTTGCAAGGCAGGCACTCTACCACTTGAACCAGACCTCTGGTTCTATGCTATTAATTTTGGCAAATTGTTTTTATAATTCTTTTTCCTTTAACATTTTTTTACGTCCTCTGTACCTCTTCTCTATGCCTAACCCTAAAGATTGTGATCACGTTCTCTCTCCTCTGTATTATTTTAGGATCCTGAAAGCTTTAACATTCACCTTTCGCCCATGACCAGTCCTTAATTTTGTTCTGTATGGTATTAGAATTAATAACCCTCCGGTGCCAAAAACAGACACACAAGAGACAGAAAATTTTAACAAGGCAACATGCAAGCACAAGATGACTGACAGTGGCTCCTCCTTATATCCCTGACACAGTCATACCTGCCCCTCACCTGGGATTTATCCTGGTCACAAGTTCACAATGTCCCTGGATTGGCAAAAAGGCTTAGAGGATGGATTAGGGCATGCAGTTTGGTAGGCAATGGAGCTGCACAGAAATCCAGAAGAAGAAGCAAGGACCCTTTAAACATGCAAGTCACCTAAATGGAGAACTGAGGAATTTTTAGGTAACCTAAGAGTGTAACAAATACTTTGATAGATAAGATCATTTTTCTCACAGTATGAGCTGCCCATTGATGAATGTATGCATAAAGAAAGGGTGGTATATATACACAATGAAATATTATTTGGGCATTAAGAAGAACAAACTCATTTTGTTGTAGAAAAATGGATGATTTTTTTACCACATTTTAGGGAAGATTTCTTCTAAATGCTTGGAATTTGTCCTGACAGATATATGGGAAAAAAATAGATAACAATAAGAAAAAGAACATTACCACCAGAATATAAGGTAGTAAATTTAATTAAGATTTTTATTTGATAACTCACAAATTTAAATTTACCTTTCACTTTATTTGACCTATCCAATTATGGCAAATATTTGGTAGGTCTTTAAGTGCAGTCATATATCCCCTGAGCATCAGTTTTATACGTTTGAGAAAGAAATTTAGGGAATTTATTTTTTATTTCTTGTACAAGTACTTGAACAGCATCCCCTAATCTCCTAGTCTTTAAATAATGTATGTCATTTGTACCATTCTATGAGTATGGTCATACAATCTCTTAAAATTTGCTTTTGTTGTACAGTTTTATCCAGGTAATGACAGCATATGATTTAACTATACTCTTTTCCACTGCAGACAAGATGCCTGAATACCATGCAGTAAGATTGTTGGAATTTAAAATGCCATCAGGTTGAACATGGCCTGATGATAATAATGGTATGTTTCCTTCGTCCTGAATGATTGTCCACAAGATTTCCGTTGATAATTACTTAAGTAGTTTTTGTTTCAAAATGCAAAGAAAATGACTTGGTGATTTAAGCATGGAGATTTTAGTGAATTTGGATGCTACAGCTGGAAAAACACAAATAGGAACTTGAACTGCAGTCAAACCATACCACAGGAATTGCAGGAGCCCTGCTTGAAGTAAATAATTAACAGGGCTGCTTGTATTGATGCTGGATTCAAACAATCGGCACTTTTCCTCTGCAAACTGCACACAGCCAATGCAGCTGCTACTACCAACCTAATGTGTTCTCTTGTCTGCATCTTGAGTGCAAGTTTTTTGCTAATTGAGATTGTTATGATTATCCATTCTCATTCTAGGGCCTAGGGCTGAAGTTCAGAGTGATGTGACGTCTGTGAAACCACAGGATCTGATAGTACATACAACCACTTTTGCACACATTTCATTGATTCAATCAAGTAACAAACCAAGTGTGGTGCTAATGGTGGGACAGGAAATTAAACTCCTTCCACAAAGAAACACTTAGTAATAGCAAAGATTCAAAATTATTTTATAAAGGCAGTAGGTAGATGGAAACATGAATAAAATTGACTATTTCATTTCCTTCCATAGTAGGAGCTCAGCCACAGCAATCCTTTCATGGTAGAAATTTCCCTAACATTCAAAAAAGGGTTTCATATCATTGGCAGATACATTATGATAAATTGTTCATTATACATTTTGTGACTCATTCCTTGAGAGATGATTATATGTTTTAACATCCTGGCCTCTTTTGGAAACAAGGTTCTTAGTTATAAAGGTATTATCTCCAGAGAACAGCAAACTTTGAGTTTCTAACTTTTTAGATAATCCATTAATATGTATGAAAAAGGTTACCTACTAAGGGACTTATCTCATTTATGGAAATGCCCTCATGGATTTTGGAAGTACTTCCGTAGAGTTACTAAAAAATATACTTCTAGAGATAAATTAGGCATTATCTGATCAAGAAAGATATTCTAAATATAATTCATCTTTGTGCCTAAAATTGGGCCAATATACTGTTTGAAACACTGGTAGAATTTCTTGAATAGACTTTCAAAATACTGTTAATTAGCTTGGGAGTAATGACATATTTTATTGAAATTAAGAAACATATTCCAAGAGGAAATGTCCAAGAAGCTAAAGGAGTGCTATTTAGAGAAAACTCCGTAAAATTTCACCAAACCGAGCTCTAACTGAAGAGCAGGTCTTAATTTTCTACAGATGATGCAGATTAATGCTCATAATTCCCCTACTGATGTAATGTGACAGGAGAATTAGAATGCTCAGATAAATTACCAGGCACGATATGTCTTGGGAAATGACTAATAGAGGCAATTTTGGGGAATAAAATGAAAGTATTTTTAGATTTTATTGATGAAGTACTAAAAGCTTACTTTTTACAAGTTTGTCATTGCAATTCAATAATATAAATATGAATATTTAACATATCATCAAAAGAACAGATTAAGAACATTGTCAGTAGGAAGTAAAAGGGAACTGAACATTATAGTAAAAAATGCAAAGATAATAAAATTTTTACCTTGAAAAATCTCAAGGTTACTTTTTTTAAGAGAGAGCAAGAAAGTATGGTTTGAAAAACTTAAAAATTAACATTTAAGGGAAAAAAGAAATAATATGAACAACATTGGAGTAAAGGCAATGTAGCAGAATTAAAAAAAAAAGAGCAACTCCTGAAAATGTTTTTTCAAATGAGTAGGAAAAATCTTTGTCTTTCAATGATTGCTGCTGGAATAATTTTGTCACTACTTAGGCAAAACAAAGAAAGCAGGAAAATTGTATATATTTTCAGAAACAGAGCAACATAACTCATCATAACCCAACAAAAACTAGTCAGCCAAGAAAAGATATCATACCAGTAAAATAAGCAAGATATTTTTACTTTCAATAATTTTAATGTAGTAAATGGTTGAAAGAGAAGTTTAATGGATAGAAAATTTCAATTTCAGAAGGCCACTGCTAATTCTAAGGCCAAGGGATTGGAACAAGATTGGAATTAAACATTCAAAGAGGGGTCACTAACCTGACCAAGAGCTTCACATGTTTGAGGAGAATGGGTGGCAAAAGGAACCAGCAAACTGCCTACATCAATAACACATACTGAGGACCATGAGCACAGCCTATCTGCATGAGACACAAACCTGCAGATGTAAACCAGAGAACTGTCCCACACTAGGTGACAGGATGAAGTCAGCCCCAGTTCTTCTGTCAGGACCACTGCAGAGAAGCTACCAACCCCTCAGTCATCAAGCTTAGTTCCTGGACACAATGCAGAAAAACAGCCCAACTGAACTATTACAGATATTAATT
The DNA here is from genome assembly GCF_047511655.1 of Castor canadensis. Taxonomy (NCBI): domain Eukaryota; kingdom Metazoa; phylum Chordata; class Mammalia; order Rodentia; family Castoridae; genus Castor; species Castor canadensis. The sequence goes on from NC_133391.1 coordinate 159,271,100, forward strand.
CTCTTTATCTTAAAGGTCATAATAAAATAAATACAAAAATAGACTGGGTTATAACAGGTGTGTGTGAGAGTATGCACACAGGAGTGTAAACATTTTTACAATAAATAGATATGCAAATTTTATGCAAAGAATCCCTAAAATCCATATGAAGGAAAAACCTAATTGTTTAATGGTTATGTAAAGAAATGTTTGACTACTTTAGAAATCAGATCAAATAACAAAAATCTTAAGTATAAAAAAACAAGGAAAATCTAAAATATCAGAGTGTATTCTTTCTAATACAGAGTTCAGTGAAAGCCTTGAAACAACTGAGATTGAACATATATAATCTATTTATAACTATAATAAAATGCAGGTATTTGAGAACAGTATTAAAAGATTCAACCACTCTAAGAATATAGTCCAAATAATTATTCTCACATGTTAGCAATGATAAAGGCTCAAAAATTCTATGAGCCATGCTCTGGAATATGTACAAAACCTTAAATATACATCAAGCTGAGATTGGTGTATATGACATGTATATGACACATGCATGTTGTGAAATGCTGTTAATATAGTCATTAAGATCAATATATTAACATGTTAAAAAAGTGAATGAGCAAGACAATGAAAATGTTGTGTTCAACAACAATGTAAAATGGACTACTGAAATGAAAAGTATGTAAACATGATTTTTTTTAGTAAGATTAGGAAGACTCCACACTGACCTTTTAAAATGAAAGAGCTATGGGATCCATAATATTTTACTTTATAAGTGGTAAATAATTTTGGATCATCATTATTTTTGAAATACTGCAAATCACAAGCAAAACAATGTAAAAGAAAAAAAGGATGTGTGTGTGTGTATATATATATATATATAATTAACATACATATATGTATATATAAATATCAACAAGCAAAACCACACTTACGACATTTATATCTAAATGCATAGTTTTATGACAATAATTGCAGTAAATATACAAATATGTAAATATATAAATATTAATATTTATATATTAATTAGAGGATATACAGTTACATTTGAATATATTTTAATATGTTCACTCCATTTTGAATTTTACTGAAGTAGTTACAATAAAAATGTTAAAAATATATCATTTGAAAATGTCACACACATTGGAAAATAAAGTTTAATATATTTTTTACTATAAGTGGAAAACTCAATTCTATATTTTTAACTTAGACCTAAATTAGAGTAATAAAATTAGTAAAAAATTCCTGTGAAATCCCATACTTGTAAATACAGAATAAATGTGATCCTTACGCTGGGGGTGGCTGAAGTCATACAGCGCTTGATTAGGACCAAGGCCATGATACTGATGCTCAATATTACAAAATATACCAAAAACATGCTGACAAAATGTGATGTGCATAAAATTAACCATTGTGTAAAGTTGGCACATAACCTTTTATATAATAACCCAGATACATCCTGAGAAAACACTTTAGTTAAACAGAACTGAAGTTGATTAAAATAAAAATAATGAGTAAATGATTTAAAGTTGACAACAGATCCCAAAATACAGCAGAATTTCAATTTGTGTAATATTTTTAATGAATAGTCTTGTCAAAATGAATTAGAAATATGAATTAACCTTATTACACATTTTTACTCAGAAAAAACAAACAGGTCAATTTTATTAATAGCAAGTATAAAAATAGTAAAGTGAATTTTTGAAATAGAAAGCAATACCATTTACAAAATATGCATAAATAAAATACATAGCAATAAACTTAAAGAGGTAAAAGGCATTTACAATGAAAATTATAAAACACTGATGAAAGACAAAGGAGAACACAAAAAAGTAAAAACACATTCCAGGATCATTGAGAGGATCAAAAGTTAAAATATCCATAGGACATAAGATGCTCTTTAGGGGATTGATTGGGTTTCAATGCAATACCTGTTAAAATCCCAGAGATAATCTACCCAGAAGTAGAAAAGCAATCCTAAAATTTATATGGATCCACAAAATATCACAATAACCAAAGCTAACTTGGAGATTGGGGGTCCAGAGGAACTTCACTATGTGAATTCAAAACAAATTACAAATCAAAACAGCACAGTATTAGCATAAAAACAGATACACAGACCAGTGGCATTGAATGGAGAATCTAGAAGTAAACAGATGTATCTCTAGCCAACTCACATGCCACTAAGGTGCTAAGAACACATTGGATAAAGGTCAGTATCTTCAATAAATGGTGCTAAGAAAACCGAATATGGGCATGTAGCGGAATAAAACACTATTTCACTTTTGTCTCTCTCCAGATAAAAAATTAATTTGAGATGGATAAAACACCTAAACATAAAGTGAAACTAATAGAAGGAAACTTGAGAAAATATTTTAAGACTTTGGAATGTATAGGTATTTTTTGGAGAAGACACCAAAACACGGGGAACAAAAGCAAAAATAGACAAATGGAACTATACCAGGCTAAGAAGTTTACAGCAAAAGAAACAATCAACAGAAGAAAGAGAATGTGAGAAAATATTAGCAAACTATGCATCTAACACAGTTAATATCCATATTTATAGAATTCCAAAAATCAATAGTGAAATAACAGTCCAAATAATTCAATCAGAATGGAAAAATAGAGCTAAATAAATATTTCTCTAAAGAAGACATACATATAGACAATGGACATATTTTAAATGCACCGTATCACATTATCATCAGGGAAATGCAAACCAAAACCAAAGTGAGACATTGCTTATTCCCAGAAAAACTAGCTATCACTAAAAAAACTAATGAAAAAAAGTGTTGGCCAATATATCAGGATGGGGAAGCCCTTGTACAGTATGGGTGGGAATGAAACTAGTAAAGCTTGTTATGACAAAACAATAGAAAATTCCTCAAAATTAAAAAGTAGAACTATGGATGATCTACTGGTTTCACTACTGAAAATGTATACAAAATGAACTCAGAATATCAAAGAGACATATGGACTGCCACATTCATTGCAGCCCTATTCACAATAACCAAGTAATTGAAACAAGCTAAGTACCTATGAATGGAAAAATGGACAAAAATAATTTTGCATGCATATATATATATACATTTGTATACATATAAACATATATTTTTGTTTATGTATTTATGGTATATACATACACTTATTTAAATACTTACACTATTAAGTCATAGCAAATAATTACATCATGCCCATTGTGACACAATGAATGTAGCATGGAGCTGAGGGTTTTTATGTTAAGTGAAATAAGCCAGACACAAAAAAGTATGTACTCATGATTTCACTAATATGTTTACCTTTAAAAGTTGATAGCAATCTCCATCTCCAAAGTAACCACAGCAAACTGAAAAAAAGAAAGAAAAAAACATAAATTAACAAGTGTTGACAAGTACATGAAGAAATTAGAAAATCCTATACATTATTAATAGGAATATAAAATTGTTCAGCCACTGTGAAAAACAATTTGGCAGTCCTTTAACAAATTAAGCAAAATTACTTTTTGATTCAGAAAAAAAGTGTTGATAGCATAGAAACTGCGAGTAGAAGGATGACTATCAGAGGCACAAAAAAGAAGGGGGAGGATGGCCGCAGTGTTGATCAGTGGATATTAAGTTATCACTGCATGTAAGAAGTTCTGATGTGCGATTGCATAGTAGGATGACTACAGGTAGCAAAAATGCACAATACATTTCAGAGAGCAAAAAGAAAGACTTTTTAATGTTTTCACCATAAAATGTGAAATGTTTGCAGAGGTAGAGATGTTTAAATTACATAATGGATGTATGTAACATAACATTACTTGCAACTTCATTAATATGTGTGATTTTGTCATATCACTTAAGGTATAAGTTTAACTTAAAAGAAGATGCAATTAAATAATAGGAAAAGTACATAAATATATTCACCTCTCTTGACTTAAATTAGGAAGTTATTTAGAAGCTTTCTATGAGTTTCTCCAACCAATAGTTTTATATATAATGCCTTCTCATCCATCATATCTTTAAAATTATCATCTTTATTTTATCACTTAATGGTTAGAAATCACAGGTTTTATTTACATGATTCTTAGTTGAAAGTATTTTCATATTTTCATGGGTTTTCACACTCTTTTCTTCTTATCTATCTGCATTCCATAGCTCTTTATAAAATCATATTGTTTGGAGGTGGTTTAATTTTATCTTAAAAGTCATACACACATGTATACATCTATATGGTATACATCTATGATTCTTATCTTGGGAAAATGCAAGAAAAATGAAGTGAAGCAGCTAGATTCTGTAGAACTAGTTATAATAATTAAATTCTTGTAATTGTTTTGGATTTTTCTTCTTTATACCTATGTGAACTGAAGGAAGAAAGTTATCATCCAAAGATATTTTTTATGAAAGCTTGTGAAAATTTCCTGGAATTTTATTATGAAGTTAAAATATTAAAAAGTAACTGAAATGGAAAAATGTAATGAAAATCAGTATCATGTAGAAATACATTTAAAAGATTAATTTATTGCTTCCCATAGTAACACTTAGCTGAAAGCAACTTTGATTAGAAATGGAAAAGCAAGCAGGAAGCATGAGTACTTGTTTTGGCAACTTAACTTTTAATTGTATCATGTGTCAGTCAGAGGACAGAAGAAATACCATGTTCCTTAGAATTTGCATTTGTTTGCTTTTCTATGTTGAATTTGGGATACTTCTACTATGAATTTCACAAAATTAACACAAAAGTGCTTTAAGCAATTATAAATACATTTACAGATAGGGAAAACATCAAGATAATTTGTTAATAAGAACAAGTAAAAAGTATGGACCAAGCAAATTCTCCTTGATATTCCTAGTACAAATTTGTATAGCAACTTAAACCTTACAAATGGCCTCATACAGATAATATTTCTTATGCATGTAAACTGACAATAGTACAATTATTTCTATATTTTTATATTATGAAACAGTCTCAGTAAACTATGAAACACCAAGTCACAAAATACAAAAATGAAAATAAGTACAGTACCTCTTATTCACCTGCCTAGAGCATGTACCCAATAACCTAGACACCTCAGAAACAGAAGCAGGGAGCACATATTCCAAAATATTGTGCTCTCCAAGTACCTTTGTAACAAATACTGATTTTCTTCTCGTTGCCTCTTCTTCCTTCGTTTTCACTTGCTGTTGTCTTCATTCAGAAAGATAGCTGCATTATACTATGACTTCAGCAGAAGTCAAATAACGTCGTCCCAGCCTCACATCTACAGTCTTACCTTTATTTACCCACAATCTTTCTTCTTGATAACACCAAAGTTACTGCACTAGAGCAAAAATCCAACAATTCCCTTTTCTGCTTGCACAATTTTTCAAAGTACTGATTCAAGCTGCTTCATTTGTTGTCACTTGAATACTTTGTGCTATTAACACTTTTGATACCTGAATCAGTGTTTGTTGAGTCTCCTTTCTCTTCACTTATCCTGGTAAAATTACTGCATTTGTTTTATTTTATTATTTTAATCACTTTCAGAAAAAATAAACAGACAATACAGTAACACAGGTACTCATAAGTTCATCATAATGTTACTGATTCCCAGTGTCACAGGGTCCCATTATTGATTGGTAAAATACAAGCAAAATGAGGACCAAGAGTTTTATTTTCCTGTATTATTACAGTATTCCAGTACTCAGCCCCAAATCTGCCACAGATTCAATATTGTGATATGAATGTAATTAATGACTAAAGGAATGGCCAATCTCTAAATTTCAAAAAAAATGTATTGAGTAAAAATTTTCCTCAAATGATAACATAATGGAGAAAATATTTATGACTGAGAAAACAAGCACACAATATAATGACTTCCTTATGACAAGGACTTATTTATGGTTATTTTGATACATAAATTCTTACCAGTGAGAGGGGGAGGAGGTGCAGAAAGTGTGTATGAGGGTGAATATGAATATGGTGTAAATGCAGTGTGCACATGTATATGAATTGAAAAATGAGACTTGTTGAAACTGTCCCAGGAATGGGGGAAGGGAAGATAAAGGAGAATGGTGGAGGGGTGAATTCAACTATGATATTTTTGATATATTGTAAGAACTTTTGTAAGTGCCACAATGTACCCCATCACGATAAAAAGAAATAGAAAAGATACAATTAAAGACTTCTTTCTCTGTATTAATTTAATACCTCTCTAGGTTATAGTTGGTCTTTTCATCTATGTCTTTACTTACTTTACTCTTTCATATGATAAATGTTATTCCATATATCTTAAATATAAATGTTTAAAACATAATATGGAAATAATTCAAGATCTGTCCTTAAAAGTGTTTATCCATTTTGCCTAATAATTCCATCTTACTGAAAAAAGAAAAATCCTAAATATTACTCATTTTAATGTATGAAATCTCCCATTTTTCAAAATAGAAGACACTGGTTCCATGTTTCATTAACATAATAATCTGGGGTAACAGTAAAAAGAACATGCACCAATCCAGTAGCAGTTAATTCATTAATTAATTTTGACAGTACTGGAGTTTAAACTCAGGACCTCACACTTACAAGTCAACCATTCTTCCAATTTAGCCATTTAGCCAGCTATGTTTTGTGGTTGCGTGGTTTTTGAAATAGGGTTTGCACACCATCTGCCTGGGCTGTCTCCTGAGTAGTTAGGATTATAGGAGTGAGCCACTGGCACCAGACTTCAAAACCAATTTCTGACAATGTTAATGACATACAGTGTGGCATCTGTGTGTGTGTCTGTGTGTGTGTACATATCTGAATTATAAAAAGCACTAAGAACAGCAGAAAGAAATTAACCAAGTTATTTCAATTACATTTCTTAGCCTACTTATGTTTTTCACCACTTTTGAAATATTCCTTCATGAACATGTATTACTTTCACATTAAAACATAAATCAAAAACAGTTAAAGAATTTTTCAACTACACATTACATGAATAAAGCAAAACAAGCAAAGTGTTATAATATTTAATATTCAGAATTTGCAGTGTTATAAACCAATCTGTACAGATCACACACCCATCTCCCACTGATTACACATTTCAAACTTTAAAGACTTATTGATAGACTACTTAGACATTTAAATCTCTTTTATAATAATAAATTATAATTATGTCTAGTATATTGAATTACAATATTGGTTAAATGAGGGAATACATTTGCACCTAATATACTGCTTGCAACTAAATAATCAAGTTATAGATATTAACTCATAGCTACATTATTGTGTTTATTATTCATAACATTTCCTATAATCCTTTGTGTATCATTGATACTCAATATATGTTAATAATAATTTTTAAAAGCACAGTTAACTAAGAAAAAGTTCATTTCATAATTTTTAAATGGGAATACATGAAATTTTAGTGACATTTGATATTGCTTATTGATTGCATCTCTGAATTTACTTTTGTATTGATTATATGCATTGACATAAGTTCTTTTTTAAAATCAAATATTAATTAGACTTATTGAATTTTAGGTTGATGAACATAGCAGAAAAACAATGCTACAAAGAGAACATTCTTGCAGCATATACAATATGGACACAGTAGGCAAAAGGATTATTGCCCTTTTAGTGGGACAATTGTAGACTACATGAGATTTTTAACATGCTGCTGAGAATAGTGAAAAATTTAAAACTTTTGAATGGTTTGTTTGAATATTGTCTCTGAATTTTCTATGCTTTCTATGGTCAACAAATATAGGAAAGCAAAACCAGTATATTTCATTTGGCCAGCTAGAGCTCATGAGAGATACACAGAAATAATATGAAAACCTATGAGGACTTAATTATGAGGACCTAATTTAGATTTGTGTATGTGTGTGCAACCAAATTATAGAAGAGTCAAAAAAATGACAATAGGAAATATCAGCTGTACTTAAATTAGTCTCCTGAAATTCAGACAAAAAAGTTAGACCACCTTTATTTCAAATAGATGAGAGTTAATGGAAAGATACATTGGAATTTAGTAACAAAATAGGGCTAGGAAAATGACTTTTTTTGTGACTTTCTAGATCTAGAACCATAATTTCATCCTTTTCTACCTCTGCAAGTATTTTTAGTAATATGTTTTAAATATCTTTAACAATAATTTTGCCTATTTAAAAGCAAAAAGGAAAGCTATTTTTATCCTCTCCAACCAGAACTGCTTTTTGTAATATTACAGGAGTTCAAAGAAATTATACTTATATATATATCCAAAAACAATATATTGACCAGTTTTATTATTGCTGTGTGAGGAGATATTTTCAGGAATAGAAGAAAAATAGCATAATTGTGAGCAATATGAAAATTATAAAATTTTCTGATCTTTTGATTTAATAAATCTTATATTTATTAAAAGTCAGTCTCCATTAGTTATTCTGTAATACAGCTTGGGAAAATACGTCTCTCTCTCCAGGTCTTAGCATAGTATATTGTACCCAGTAAGCCATTTCCTTTCTTACACTGCTAACATCTGCAGTTTGAACATGTGTCACATCATCACTCCTTAGAATTTTTAAAATTAAAAACAGCAGTTGTAAAAGGTATCATTTAAACACTTCTGTATTTGTGACATTTGAGTTACTGCTTTCTTTGACCTTTAATCAAAATAATCATGTGAAGTTCCTACCTACCATTATCATTCCTCATTTGCCAGGTTCTATCTTATTCTATAGCACATCTAGTGCCTTAGTGCGCTACCAAAGAAAACATTTTAATATTTTTCTTATGTTGTATGCTGCCTGTAGGTTGACTTAATTCGTGGACGCAGACTTATGAATGAGCATCTAACTGGGTGCCTGTGGCTTACACCTATAGTCCTATCTACTTGGCAAGATGAGATCCGAAGGATCACAGATAGAGGCTAGCCTCAGCAAATAGAGGTGGTGAATTCAAGGATATATAGTTGACATACTGTAAGACCTTTTGTAAATGCTACAATGTACCCCCATTTGGCACTGAAATAAAAAAGTGAAAAAAAATAGTTCCCAAGAACCCACCTCCAAAACAACCAGAGCAAAAAAATGAACTGAAGGTGGCCTATATGGTAGAGTGACTACTTTGAAAGCATGAGGTCCTGAGTTCAATCCTAGTCCCACTAAGAAGAAAAAGACAAAATGAGCATCTGAGTGAGACACAGTGTTCTTATGCAAAATGGATGTGAATGTGGATACCCAAGATGTTTCCTGTGGCTTCTATTAGGATATATAGTACATGCAACTTCCATTCACAGATTACTGGCCCAAGACAAATTATGTAACTCATCCTAATATTAATGGTTTAGTGATGTGTAGTCCCTAAACACCAAACAGTATGTAGGTTCTATGGCACAATAAATGTATAATCCTCTCCTGAAAAATGGAAAATAAATGAAAGCAAGACTGACCACAGGACTATTCTAATTTTGCTAAGAATAGGATAAATAATACAATCAATATCACACAGCTAGTAAGGAGTAGAGCTGGATTTTGATTTCAAAGTCTACTTTATTATGCCCTACATCATATTGTATCATGAAACTTGTTCGGTTATACAAACTCATGTATCAAAAAGACAAGACCCTTACTCTCTAAATTTGCATTTACCTAATGAGCAAGCAGAAAGGACCTTGTTTTCTGCTGGTACAGATTTTCTAAGTGATTCATACTGAATGTTCAATTATGATAAACAGGAGTATATCCAGGTAGATCTGTGACAGAGCAGGTTTCTGCATTTTAGAATAGAAGTATTACATACTTTGGAAAGTATCATCCCTGAAATCAAATTATAACTGCTTCACTACCCAGGAGCAAGTGATGGAGACTGATTGGTTCCTTGAAGAAGCTTGTAGTATAATGAGCTATAATACAAAGGACTGGAAATTCTTGCAGCATAGTACATTTATAATTGCTACATTTTTGTGTTGGCCTATTGCTTCAAATCAGCAGGTTGTCTTGCAAGAAATTGCTACTTAATAGAGAATATTAAGAACATGCATTAACATTCCAATAGTGGCTTTTGCCAGAAGGCAATGAAGTGCCACGTGTGCTAAAATATAAATCAAATATTGCTCCATTTTATAATATAATAATCTAGGTCTTTAATGATAGTCACATGATAAGCCAGTTACTGACTGCCTGAAAATGAAATGTAAGTTCAATAGTTATCCTACATTGAAAGAACCATTATTTTAAAGAAATTCTCCATGTACCAATAGAAAAATCAGTCTTTTTAAAGTGGCATGTACTCTAACATGCTTAAATAATACTCTATTTGAGCATTCTGAAATATTATGTTCTATTGAATTCATAGATCTAGAACTTACTTTAATAGAAAGAGTATACGTTTGAAATCCACAGGGTAAATTATAGGAAATGTGATGAAATTAAGTAAAATGAAGCTATTTTTTAAAATGCAATGTTATCAAAATATGTGAAGTACATTAAATAATGTCTCTAATGCCAAGTATTAATGCCTAGAATCTATAAATGTCAACTTATTTAAATAAATATCTGTTTTGCCCCTAAGGTTAAGGATCTTGAATAGATGTGTCCTATATACAATTCCCTTTATTCTTGCTGAACAAGGCAGAGCAATATTTGAAACATAGAGAATGGAAGACAATGAGGAAATGGAGGCAGAAACTAGAAGAGTAAGGCACAAGCAAAAGCAGGCTGGTTGCCACTAGAAACTCAAAGAGGTAAGAGACAGATTTTCTTCTAGATCCTCTCGAAGGAGTGTTATCTTCCTAACACCATGACCTAACCATCAATATGATTCTGGGTTTCCAAAATGTGCTTTCCAAAATTGTGATGGAGTAAATCTCAATGTTTTCAGCCAGTAAGTTTAAGAAACTTTGGAACTGAATAATGGTATGAGGTTGGGAAAATTTTAAGACACATCACAGAAAATGCCTGAGATTATATAAACAGACTATTGGTAAATTATGTATGTTAAAAAGAATTTTCACAAGAATTGAGAGAGAAATAAAAGCATATCAATAGAAATTCCTGGAAAAGCATTTATTATTTAGTGAAAGAAAACTTAGCTAAATTTTGCCTTCCAGTTATGTGGCACAGCAGAATTTTTAAGCAATACATTTGGTTACCTACTTAAGGAAATTTTCAAGCAGAGCAGTGAAGTTGTAGTCTGCTTATGACCAAAATGAAAGAAGAAAATGATAAATTGAGTATAAAATCATTATCACAAAAGGAACCAGGTGCAGATGATTTGAGAAATTCTCACTTATGCAGCAGAAAAAGATAATGAAATTGTAAATGTACCCTAGTCAAGAAGGACAATGGTGTAGCTGAAAATTTTTTACTTGTTCTGAAGAGCTTGTGTTCAGGACTCAGAAATTCACTGAACAATCCTACAAAATGCAGCATAGAGATTGGATTATACAAGTAAAATCTGTGGCGGATGCTCTTTTGTAAAGGCATCAATTCCTGTGACACAAATGGGAGAACCACAAGATTCGTGAGAATGCTATGTCAGCATAAACACTGCCAACTAGGACTGAAATGGACAGAGTGAAAAAAGAATAAAGGTCTTTGAACTACCAAACTTACACGGGCTGATAACAGGAGAAACCACCAAAAATTGCATAGGTGTTGCCATTCAATAATAATGACTTTGAAGACTGAGAATTAGAGACAGAGGCTATATCATAGGCCAAAACTAATCCATAGGCAGAGGCAGAAGTTCATACTGTGCTGAGGAAGGCAGAATGAAGCTTTAGAGAACTCAGTCCTATGCCTTGAAACATGTTTGAAACTTTTCTGTTTAATCTCAATTTTACTTTAAACTTGTGACTTCCATTTTTCCCCTCTGGGTGGGGATGTCTAAGACTTTCTTTCTCACTACTCTATCCTGGCAAAGATAATGTTAGAGCTTCATAGGTTACACATAAGGAGAAGATTTTCTCCATAATGCATAATACCCAGAGTATCCCATATACCTGATTTGGATTATTGAGATGATAGTATTTGAATATTTTGATTTGAATAGAATGGTCTTTTGGACTTGGGCTGATTCTTTAATGTGACAAGGATTTGGAGATGTTGAAAAATGGATCTATTTTACATCTGAAATGGTTACAAATTTTAAAGCCTATGAAGAGGACTCAACACCACCTCAAACATTAAATTCTATCCCTTCAGCCTATATATTTTACTTTATTTGGAAAATGGGGTATGGGCCTTCCAAGGTGCTTAAGTTAGGAATGCAAATATGTGTAGATTATACCAGATTTTCAGGTTGGGGTGATTTATAAATGAAAAAATGTGTGTCCACATAAGAAGAGGCAGTGGGAGTTTAGGCAAACAGACAAAAGAATGCAATGTGATCATGGAGGAAGAGACTGGAAGGAAGTGGCAGAAGCCACGGAATGCTTTTGGCCATCACATTTTGGCAAAGGCAAAGGAACCTCCAAAGGGAGTTAATTGACTTTGTCACAATGCCTTCGATCTAGTCTAATGATAGTGACATTCAAATGTTGGTCTATCAAACTGTGAAACAATGAGTATCTGAGCAATCAATTTGTCAGAGTTTAGCCATCATAGAAACTGGTACAATGCATGATTTTAGCCCTGATTCTTATCTGCTGTGAAAGTAAAATGAACATTTCCTAATAATCTTGAAGACCATTAATCTAAAGGAGTACATGTTTGCAAATTTTTTTTGCTTATCTTTAGCTATTTCTTTAGTAAAATCAAGTGTTTATCTGAACACAATGCTTTCTGTAGAGGACAGACTTTACTGACAACTTTACAGAAGGAAAATTGAGAAAAAAATGGAGATAGTACAGAACATAAATGCTTTTATTTTATAATTTGTTGTATACTGCATTTTCTTACATGAGTTCTTAATAAATTAAAGTCTATTTTTCCCTGTCTTCTTCAGGATAGTTGTGAGGTTGAAATAAGATAGAAAACAATATGGAAGTGACTACTAAGGAAACTTTGGGTTTTTTTCTCCACTATTTGCTTTATTGTTATTGTTGTTTTTGTGCTAGAGGTACATTGTGACATTTGCAAAAGTTTTTATATCAAATATATCACAGTTGAATTCACTACCTTCATCATTCTCCTGGTTATCCCCTTTCCCCTCATTCATGGAATAGTTTCAACAAGTCATATTTTTCCATTCACATGTGTACAAAGTATTTACACCATATTCACCCTCCTTTACCACTTCCAACTCCTCCCCCTCCGACTGTTACCAACCCCCCATACAGAACCTGTTCTGCCCTCCTGTTCTGTGATTTCATAAAAGAAAAATAAAATGTCAATTTTGCTTGCTTAAAATAGCTATAGAGGGAATTTCCTTCTGATGTTTTCATGTATATATGTATTATATCCCAAATTGGTTCATCTCTTCTTTCTACCTTAGGCCCTTCTTATGGGGATTTCAACAGACTTAAAAATTCTACATTCAATCTTGTTTAGAAAGTACATCAACCAAATTCACCCCTTCTTAACCTTCTTTATATGAGTCTACATTCCACATATGAGAGAAAGCATGCTGAGTTTGGCTTTGTGAACCTGGCTAACATCACTTAAGCTGATGTTTTCCAGTTCCATCCATTTACCAGCAAATGACAAAATTTCATTCTTCTTTGGGGCCAAATAAAATTGCAATGTACATAAATATTACATTTTCTTTGTGGTACTTATATACACTAGTGGGGCATCTTGGCTATTTTGATAGCTTAACTATTGTAAATAATGCTGCAATAAACATGTGTGTGCCTTTGTTGTAACCTTAATCACATTCCTTCATGTATATCCCTCAGAGTGGAATTGCTGGATTATATGGCAGTTTTATTTTTAGATTTTTGAGGAGTCTCCATATGGTTCTCCATAGTGGTTGGACTAATTTACATTCTCACCAACAGTTTATGAAAGTTCCTTTTTCCCCACATTCTAACATTTGTTGTTTTTTATGTTCTGACTAGTATTCAGACAATAATTGGCAAACACAATTTTCCATTCTGTCTGAAATGTGTAGAAAGTTTGTTTCGCCCCTTAATGGACCTCTTCTCTTCCAGGACTTTTCCATTAGATTTCTGACTGCTCAGCTGGTCTCCATGCCAGAACCCTAAGCTTAGGGTTTTAAGACTGAGTTACAATTGAATCTGTTACTTTTATTGTCAATGCCATTAGGCTTGGGTTTTTAAACATTTTTCTTAAAGAATGTTATGGAAGTACTGACATAGTAAAACAACCACATCAATGAAGCTGAAGAAAAGAACTAGGAGAATGGCCCCAAGCAAGATAGCCACAGTTCACATGGTCCTTATGTAAGGTTGTATGTTGATGTAATGTCACATGAATAGAGTCTTTAGATATAATATATCTGTGGAATAATTCAAAAGCACTAGATTCAATTTATTGCCTTTATTATAATTTAATTTTTACTTTTTGTACTATTTTTAACCATTATAAATTATCAGTATATATTAGAGCATTTTGTAGCATCAATAGCAATACGTAGCATTTAGTTGTCAGAAAAAAATTGGGGTAGGAAACAGAAACAGTATGAAATGATTTCCTATTATTTGAATACAAATGAGAATATTATGAATACAAAATAAAATACATAAAGAAAAGGAATGATTAAGTTTGAAAAGAATAGTAACTAGCCAAATCATGTGTATCATTTTTATTGCGAAGCGTTATTGCAAAAAAATACAATTAAGATTTTGGGGAAATGGCAACTAGAGTGAAGAAGCAGAAAGCATGTGCTTGAGCCACATTTGGCAGAAAAAAAGCACCAAGAGGAATCAGGGCTTAAACACCCTGAACCCCAGCCTGTACAAAGCTTCTCCATGCCATGATAACACCAAGAAAACAGGAGGGCTCCCATGCCACCAGATGACAGATCCAAACCTGCTTGGGAGACATCCAGCAGAACAGGTGAGCAAATTAGTAGCACACAGTATTCCCACAGCCACCCCTGGGATAAACCAGCATAGCTCCCTGGACAGATTGACCCCCCCCCCACCCAGCAAAAAAATAAAATAAAATAAAAAACAAGGAACTAAAAAGGAACATGCAGCACAGGGAGCGGGGTGCTCTAAGCACACTGGAGGAGGGAGGAGGGGCAAAGAGATGATCTCTGCACAAAGTTACAGTAAAAAAAAAAAGACTGGAAAGGCAGATGGGCTGACAGGGTTAGAAGATAAGCCACCACCTGAAATAGGGCAGACAGCAGCCCACAAAGTTCGTCTCCTGAGCCAATTAGCAACATCCAAAAGTCAAAGTTGCAAAATTAAAAAAACAATCAGCAAACCAGCATAACACACTGACAACGGGGAGCCAGCTGACAGATCTCCGATCTTGTCCCAGAAAAAGGGGGCAAGACAAAGAAAGAAGCCACCAATAAACCAACACAGTGAAAACCCAACTCCAAAGCAGGATGGCTTGTGGACTACAGGGCTGTTCTCCAGAACCTAGGACAAGCCACACCTCACTGAGGGAGAAACTGACTAAGCAGCCACCACTGAAAGACAGGAAAATAAACTGGTGAGACTCCTCAACCACCTGGTGAGACTAAGACAGAGCTTCTGCTTAAGTAGCAACACCAGGGCTAGATGCTGAAGGAATAACACCACAACTACTAAGACTGAAATTCTATTGTTTCTGAACCTTGAATTTTTTATGTGTTTGTTTGTTTCTTTGTTTTGTTCCCTATTTACTTGCCCACCACCTCTCCTTCTTTATCTCTTTGGCTTCCTTTTTTTTTTAATTGCTTTCTTTGTTTTGTTAGTTTTAATATTGTAAGTTAGCTAATACTAAATTACACACAGATTAGGGACAGAAACAGGACCAAGTAGAGCAATGGGAAGATGAGAAAGGGATGGAAACCATTCTCCACCTCAAAATGAATTAATACAGGATTCAGAGGGAAATGAAGAAAACTGATACCCAGTAACAGACTTCAACAAAATAAAGATGAACTATGCTAAGGATCCAACAAAGCCAGCAAGAACATCCTGGAAGAAGAAATTCTACAAGTAATCAATGAGAATTTAATGGAGATGCTACTAGACATGGTCAACCAAAACATACAAGAGGGACTCAAGAAATTCCACAATAAAAAAAAAAAAAGAATATGAGATGACACAAAAACAAATAAATGAATTAATAAGAGCCCAAAATAAACACCAAAGTGAAACAGAGAACACCATAAATAGAAAGATTAATAAATTAAGGATAAAAATTGACAATATTAAAGAGGAAGAGCCCCATGATATGGAAAACCTCAGAAAAAAGAATGAAACAGAAGTACAAAATGCAAAGGAAGGCCACTCCAGCAGAATAAACAAGCAGAAGACAGAATCTTAGAACTTGAAGATGAAATGGAAATTAAAGGAAAAACTGAAGAGCTATTAATCAAACAACTCAAGACAGGTGAAAGGAATGTACAAGAACTCACTGACTCCATCAAAAGACCAAACCTGAGAATCATGAGCAGTGAAGAAGAATAGGTAAAAGCAAAAATAATTTGTAATATATTCAACAAATTAATAACAGAAAATTTCTCAAAACTAGAGAAAACTATGCCCATTCAGGTACAGAAAGCCTCTAAGACACCAAACAGACTTGACCAAAATAAAACTACCCCACAATATATTATCATTAAAACAACAAACACAGAGAATAGAGAAAGAAATTTGAAGACTGTGAGAGAGAACAAACAAATAACATACAAAGGTAAATCCATCAAAATCACAGCAGACTTCTTAACAGAAACCTTAAAAGCAAGAAGAGCATGGAGTGAGGTCTTCCAGGGACTGAATGAAAATAACTTCAACCCTAGGATACTCTACCCAGAAAAAGTATCATTTAAAATAGATGGAGCAATAAAAGTCTTCCATGATAAGCAGAAACTAAAACAATATATGACCACCAAGCCACCACTACAAAAGATTGTACAAGGAATTCTGCACACTGAAAATGAAAGCAAGCAAAACCATAAAGGACAGGAAGCACCAAACCACAGGAGATGAAAAGACAAGAAAGTAGAGAGTAACATTGATTCAGCTGCACACAAACAAACCCTTAAACAACAAAAACAAGCAAATGACAGGAATCACCACACACATATCAATACTAACACTGAATGTTAACAGACTTAACTACCCCATCAAAACCACTGTTTAGAAAACTGGATTAAAAAGGAAAATTCAACAATCTGTTGCTTACATGAGACCCATCTCATCCACAGAAAAAAGCACTGGCTTGGTGTGAACAGCTGAAAGAATATTTGCCAGGCCAACACACCTGAAAACAGGCAGGGGTTTCAATACTTATCTCAGAAAAAACTACATTGATCAAATGAGATGAAGAAGGACACTCCATACTAATAAAAGGGGAAATACACCAAAAGGTGATAACAATTATCAACCTATATGCACCCAACATCAATGGACATATTTTCATCAATCATACTCTGAAGAACCTAAAAACTATAAACTCCAACACAGTGATAGTGGAAGACTTTAGTAGCCCCCTATCACCAATAGATAGGTCATCCAAACAAAATCTCAATAAAGAAATTCTAGAACTAAATCACACCATAGATCAAATGGACCTAGGTGATGTTTAAAAAACATTTCATCTAAATTCTGCATAATATACATTTTTCTCAGCAGCCTATGGAACCTTCTCCAAAATTGATCATATCTTAGGGCACAAAGCAAGCCTCAGCAAATATAAGAAAATAGAAATAACTGCCAGCATTCTATCTGATCACAATGCATTAAAACTAGAATTCAACAAGAAAAACAATAGTAAAAAACATACAAAAAATTGGAAGCTGAACCACAAATTGCTCAATGATCAATGGGTCATTGATAACATAAAAAAGGAAATTAAAAGTTTCCTGGAAGTTAATGAAAATGAAAATACAACCTACCAGAACCTGTGGGACACAGCAAAGGCAGTCCTGAGAAGAAAGTGCATATATTAAAAGAACAGAAAGATCTCAAATCAATGACCAAATACTACATCTCAAAAACCTTGCCAACACCTGTTGGTGGTGGTGTTGCTAATGATGGCTATTCTAACAGTGAGGTGGAATCTTAGTGTGGTTTTAATTTGCATTCCCTTTATTGCTAGAAATGGTGAGCATTTTTTCATGTGTTTTTTGGCCATTTGAATTTCTTCATTTGAGAAAGTTCTGTTTAGTTCACGTGCCCATTTCTTTACCGGTTCATTAGTTTTGGGAGAATTTAGTTTTTTAAGTTCCCTATATATTCTCGTTATCAATCCTTTGTCTGATGTATAGTTGGCAAATATTTTCTCCCAGTCTGTGGATGTCTCTTCAGTTTAGAGACCATTTCTTTTGTTGAGCACAAGCTTTTTAGTTTTATGATGTCCCATTTGTCTATGCTATCTCTTAGTTGCTGTGCTGCTGGGGTTCCACTGAGAAAGTTCTTACCTATACCTACTAATTCCAGAGTATTTCCTACTCTTTCTTGTACCAACTTTAATATTTTGCTTCTTAACATCAATTGTTGGACTCATCTACTACAAGTTCTATGTGCATTGCCAACACCAAAGCATTAGTTCCTTTACTAAATGGACTTCCTGACATATTTTCTGAGAATTTCATATGTGCCTTTCTGACCACTTGTTTAATCAAAAACTACTTAGGGTTTTAAACATATTATTCCACTTTTACTATCTACTTTTAGTAGTGGGTTTTGTCTTCTTTAGAAAGAGAAGTTGCCATATAGTCAATTTGTTGAAACTTCACTTTCAAGCAATATGGCTCTCAGAAAATCTATTTGTTTTATATGCAAGTGTATGTATCTCTGTCTATATATGCAATTGTATAAAACAATAAATGCATTTTTTTTCATATTATAGATGTAAAATATATTTGAGCACATAAAATATATACAGAGAACATAATCCATTATATTAATTCAGAGAAGCACATTGGCTTATGAACACTCCTGGGAAGTCCTGTTTCTCAGTCCAGTATATAAATAAGTTGCTTGGAGATCACCAGTCCTTCCCAACAACAAGTACAAAGATGAACAAATTGAAAAATCAATACTCTTCTTAGATTTTTCGGAAAAGTTAGGTCACAGGGTAAGCTACTTTCTGCAAAGTAGGAAAAACAGAAGAAGCACACAGAGAATCACAACTTGCAGGAGGAGAAACTTACAAAGAAATCCTGAGTGAGAAGCAGCTCCCAGGGAGGGAACCCCAATCTTACCGACATGTGGATAGAGGTCTGTATGGACAAGTTTGAGAGGTAAGCAGGAATGACAGAGGGCACCTAGTCATGGGAGGGGCACACCTATGTGAACTTTATCTTCTCAAGTCTGACAGTGACTGTCAAAGAAATGTCCTCATTCTTCATGAAGATGAAGGGAAAAATGAATCCTTTTGAGGTACATCACAGCTTTATTTTGTCAGAAAGGTCTTCACTCAGGAGAGTCCAACTATGAGCTTGAAAGCTGAGATTCTATTGGATCTGGAAAAAGAGAAATCTAGCTCCACCTCAATCTAGTCATCCTGTCCCATCTAAGATAGGGTGCGGACTCAGAGGCATGTGTGAAATTCATAGTCCAGAGGTACAAATTTATGTAAAAGACAGAGACATACTCATGGAACCACAGAAAGCTTCCCTTCCTCACAGACCTCACCACTCTACTGAAACCTCATTAACAGCACCTCATTTTTATGTTAAGCACTTCCCTACCTCAGTCTAAGTGCTGGAGGTCCTCCTCTGGGTAAGAATTCCTCTGAAATTTTCCATAGTAAATTTCAGAATTGACTTAATAGTCACTTTGATTCCATTAACTAAGATTGGCACTGAAATATTGTTGACCATAATATCTGAATCTCTATTCCACCATAACAATTTCCACAGAGAATATTCACTTGCCTGCATTTTTCATTTGACCCTGTCCCCTTTGCACAGATCCTTCCATAGACATACATGGACCCTTACAGTGCAGGGTACACTTTTGCAGAGTTGTTTGAACTGCAGCAAATTTGTAAGAGTATGGACCTATATTCTGCTACAATTACACATTATTACATTATTGAGTCTGCTTTTATAATTTACATCTTTTACATCTAATGTTCATAGCTGATTTCTCATTTCATTCACAACTTACAGGCATTTGTCTATTGTTTATTCTTCACACTTGACATAAAAGAACGATGCACACTGTTATGCTTAACTGCAAGTGGTGACGTGAGTATTCTAATTTTTGTTCATGTTTTGCAGCTTTCTCTTTCAATATGAAGCTAAAATGCTGACATTTGCAGAAATCTCTGATGTCATAAAGGATATGGGAGTCAAATCCATTATGTTAAAAACATTAAATATATCGCTTCTTTTTCTTTTAAAATTATTTTTACTTGTTCTGTTTTATACACTCTCCTACAGAGTGTTTTCTCTTTTCTGTATTTATTTTTTTCTGGTATAGTCTTGATTCATTTATTTGCCATTATTTAAATTATTTAGTGTACAAACATTCATGGCATTAGTAAATCCACTATAGAATAGTAGAAAGTGTAAGATTTTTATACTATGGTGTTTTCTCTCTCAGTCAACATTGTTTGAAATGAGTAATGTGGCTTTCTAACATAACTACTTTTATGACACCTTTTCTGTTTTTCACATGTACATATGGGTTATCTGAACTGGATTCTTACCAAAAGGAATGTATCTTTTAAAAATATATTTAAAATCATTTTATTGTACTGTAAGTTTTTCCTTGGACTCTTTCTTTTAATGTATCATTTATATTTATCTTTTAGCAGGGGTTCCTCCCTGTCTTTCTTATCACACTCATATGGTCCATTGTGGTTTTTCCCTCAGTCTTATATTTTTTAGGACAGTTACCGGTGTCTGTTTGTTTTTTGTTTTTTGTTTTTGTTTTTTTCTGCTTCTGTGTTTTCTAGTTGCTTTGGAAAGTAAGGCTTAGCTGGCTGTTAGTAACATAAATTGTTGAATTTGCTCTCTAGACTTTTTCAGTTATTGAGTTGAAAGTACTGTGCAAGGATTTATTCCATTCTATAAAAGGGTATTGGCTAATCCCTCAAGTCAGTATGGACTCCTGAGCTCTTGCCAATGCTAGCAGCAATTTGATATTTATATCGTCTCCTTGCCAACATGTAACCAGAATCTGTGCTTCTGTTCTCACCCACCAGAGCTCAGACAACATGGGAAAAATACTGCTTGTGTGCGCAGTGACAGAAAGACAATTACAAGGAGATTTTTACACATTTTTCTTGTTCATGCCAGGTTCTCATTAGAGTTTCTGTCTGTTTGTTTCTTTGCTTTCTTTTTTGTTTAAAATAGTTTTCCTAACAATTACTTTATTAGTGGAGCAAATTTTATTTTCTGCTCATATCATAGTCTTATGCAGATTGGTTTCTTTCCCAGTGGTGATTGGGAATCAGGCACAACCCCTGGTGTAGATGTAGGGTAGCAACACTGGACTCAATGCTCTTTGTTGAAGGACAAAAAAGAACCTTAGGAATAATATGTGATGGGTCAAATCTAAAAGCATTTAATGTCACGTGCCTATATTTCTCAAGTCACAGTCAGTCTTATAGTCCTTGAGCTACAACCAAGAACCCTTTAGGAGGTTATCATTCACCGCACCCCAAAAGACAGAGTTTCGATTACATCCTATTAAATTTACAAAAGCTGTTGGTCAACAAAACATTTTCTCCTATTTTCATGTGTAACATACTCACCCCACCCTCCTGGAGACACTATAAAACTCATCCAGACACAGAGAGTTGTGGATATTCTCTGCTTTCTAGGTATCATCACATCCAGATGTGAATCTCTTTAGTCATATGAACTTCACATTTAATAGTCAAATTATCTATACTCCCCACCCTGAGCACCCAATATGTAATGATAGAGCCTGATACAACCAATAGCCACCTCTATTTGCAAAAAGAAAGAAGAGGAGACATATGACCTTGGCAAGACAACAATGATTTAATTTCCACTGGGAAGTGATTTTAATGGTTTCCAAGCATACACACTGGGGTGAAGTAAGTACCTCAATCAGAAGAATTGCCTCCTGAAGGAGCCCCTTGTGCCTGGTGTTTTTCAAACTCTGACCTGAACCCTGAGAACTCATTGTTCATTATGCTCCTTCACCTTTCTGAAGTGGGGAATAGAAACCACCCTGTCTTTGAAGGACACATAATGAGTATTTTCTTTCCTATGGTAATATTTATTACCAAGATATTGTAGATTTTGACTATTAAAAACTTTTATGGTGCAGGAACTGGACTAACCTGTTTTTCCCTCATTTCTTGTTATTCTGAAGAACAGCCATAGAATAGGAAGATAGGGAGCAATGGCCCCAAACAGCCTGGAGTCCATTGCAGCCCTGCCCTACAGCAGGAAGCACCTCAGCCCTGTGTTTTCCCTGAGAACTGTGACTCAGGCAGGTGGCTTTCCCACAGCCTTCAGCTGCTCAGCTAGAGGAGCCCAGAGGGAGAAGATACATCTGCCATGAGCAGCTTTCCTGAGCTGTGAGCTACCATCTCTCAAAGACCCCTTGCTGCATGTATGTCAGCAATTCTTATTAAGCCCACTTCATCAGATATATGCACATAGACGCTTTGTGTCACTGGACTCAGATAATTTGGTAATCAGTACACGGGGAACTTGCTTCACAAGTGCATTCTTTACTACTCTACTAATCTTGACAAAAACAGCAAAACTCTGATCCATTACTTCTGAATTCCTTTCTAAACCTACACTTTGAGTTTATTTCTCTGATTTCTAGCCCAGTATTCTCATTTTCTTACTAGCTGTTCCTTTGAAGCTATATTGAGACTACTAGAGTAGCAAAGATACTATTTAATTTGATCTTATTTCCTTGGTCACATAATTAAGCCATGATTATTTCACAGGCTTCTCTTTTTAATTATTTCCTCTTCCTTCCTTCCTTCCTTCTTTCCTTCCTTCTTTCCTTCCTTCTTTCCTTCCTTCCTTCCTTCCTTTTCTTTCTTTCTTTCTTCCTTCCACCCTTCCTTTCTTTCTTCCTTCTTTGCTTCCTTCCTTTCTTTCTTTCTTTCTTTCATTTCCTTTTGTTTCATTTAGTTTTGCTTAGTTATTTCATGGACAGGCTTTCACTTTGGCTCAGGGCTGGCCTTGGACCCTGATCCTTCTACTTAATTCTCTCACATAACTGGGATTATAGAAATGTACCACCATGTCTATCTTATTTGTTAAGATGGGGTAGGTCTTACTACCTTTTTGCCTAAACTGGCCTCAAACTCAAACATTCCCAATCTCTGCCTCCTCAGTAGCAGGGATTACAGAAATGAACCTCCATGCCCAGCCCCTTATTCATACAAAATTCATAATATTCCATTTCAGAAATATTCTTTCCCACTTTTGGAGGGACTTTCATTTTTGGACTCTCTCTATTCTTTCTTCTTCCTTCTTTACAACTCTTCCAATTATTACAAATACATGCTACAATCTTTTCTGTGTTTCTGTTTTGGTTTCATGAAGTCAAAGTCCCTGTTATAGGATGTAGTTTTTATATTGTCAGTCACATATCTGTTGAGTGGCTGTCCCTCTTAACATTGCTAACTTGTTCTGTAAGACATGAGAACTATCATTTGAAGTATGATTTAACTTTCAAAAATGTGACAATTCACTTATCCACCAATTTATTTCCTAATTAGAATAGACTAATCTCCTTTGGTAATGAAATACCAAATTCCTGTATCTTAATTCATGAAAGCTTTGTTCATTTCTAAATTCATAGGTTTACACAGCTTTTCTCCATTTGATAAGTTTGTGCCTTCTCCCTTCTTGTAGCAATGTCATCATACCCAGTGTTTCCAGAAAAGAAACAAAAGAGAAAAGCAGAAGTAGAAATAGAAAATTTTAAAGGGCCACCTGACAGTGTCTTCCTTTTCTTTCTTTTTTATTCCATTGCCAATGACTAAGTTGAGTAACTTACAAACTGACTGCAGACGTGTCTTGGGAAAGTGGTCTTTGTGTGTTCCTAAATTGACAAATGAGTGTGGGGAATTATCTGCTTACTGTTTAAGTCAATAGCAATGGGTGATTGTAATCATTTTGTCCCTTTTCTTTATCCCAAGACATGGAAAATTATACTAAGCATTTTCCTTTAATTCCCAGTGGTCACTATTCATTGATGCATGAGGAGAGTTCCTTCTTATTGGAGTAAATTATGTATCTGCGTCCCTCGGAGAACCACCCAGATCTCATCACACACTTTCCTTTTAATACATGTGAGCCTTAACATTTGCTTAGTATTTTCTTTCCTTTGTTTGGCCTCCTAAACTCTGGTCTTTGCCTCACTCTTCCTTTGGAAAAGTATTCAGACCCATGCAGAGATTTTATCTTGAAGAAAATGCATAAAATTTTTTCTTTGCAAATTCAAAGTAAGCATTAAGTTATTTTAGAAAAGACATGAAAGCTAAAATAGAAAGTGAAAACCAGATTTGAATATTTTCCCTGTTTAATCAAATATTTTACATTTTTATCCCCTAATGAGGATACCAAATCATAGCTTTATTACTTGGTTTCTCAGTAATTTAAAACTCACAAGCTTTGTTCAATTTCACTCTTATTTGATCCTTTGTTAAACTGTCCTCAAAAATGCTTTTATATAACATGAGGCCTAACTCAAAGGTATTCTTTCTGCAAAAGTTAATCTACCTGGTCAAAAGACATGCTTCCCATAAGTATGTAAGCCCAGCCAGTTCAGCACAGTCACCCAAATTGGCGATATGAGGTAATGACTTCTCCCCATTGTTAATTCCAAAATAATCCAGTACTTGCATGGCTTGTTAGGTAATTTTAAAATAAATTTGCTATCTGTGTAAGAATTGCCTCTTTCCTTCTTTCATTTGAGATTCTATCTGAAGACACACAATAAAGATCTTTAGATTCTTTGAAAGTCAAAGAATAGTTTTTCTAAAACTTTCTTCTATAAGAAATCTTATCACTATTCAACAATCTTATCACATAAGGTGACACATTAACCTTTAAAGCACGATTGATTTCCAGCATAGATTTAATGACATTTTGTCCAGACTTTTAACGTCTTTTGTGTTCCATGGTGAGAAGGAAAGATCATTTTCCTCTGGGAATTTGCATGTGTTTCTCACTGTGATACTCCTTTAATCTAGGATATGAGAAAATTTGGGTAAAAATCCAAAAAATGCTACAAAATTATCTCAGTCCCTTAACTTGGAAATGAGACCTTGGCATATACACTGTGTTCATTTTATTGCTGTTATAATTAACTTAATGTGAGCCTTGTCTATAATTTGATTTGTTTGCCATATGCCTGTATACAGAGTTGTTTATTCACTTTATTACCAACTGTTGACAAAATATAAACATATGAAGAAATCTAAATAAAGTTCAAATAATATCCCAACTTCATTTGTAACTTAGATATTATCTCTAAACAATTGACATATCACATGGCCTTTATGAGAAGACATTAATAAAATATAACTTAAAGTGGGATATTTTATGCTGATTTTTATGAATAGCTACTTTAACAGTACAATAAATATCCCACTGTCATCCTCTTACCTCTGTGCTTTCTGCTAATTCATAAGAAATTTCTTTCTTTAGCCATTACAATTGTCACAGTAAAATTGTCTCTTTGTTTTGCTGAAATTTGACTTTTCTGTTTGCTGATACTTGGTTTCTCTCAATTAGGATTATATTACTTGGATTTGAACTGTGTTATTCAGAGTCTCTGTTTCTAGAGAAACAGAGCTTAGGGAGATAGATAATTTAAAAGTAAAAAGTCATCAATAATATTGTCAGGCTTTTTTGTAACAATCTATGTTTTGAAAATTAGTATCTTAGGTACATCAGAAAATGGTTTGGAAAGTTTTTATTGTTTTTCCATTCTCCAGGTTTGTTGAATTACACTGGGGCCAGCATATCTCTACATATTTAACAGATCTCCCACATGAAGCAATATTGTAAGAACTATTGTTTAGTAGGCGCTTTTCACTTATATTCTTTCCATAATGAATTATAAACAGTCTGATTAGTTTTTTCCTGTGTTCATTTATTTGAGTTTTACAAATTTATTTACAAAAGGATACATAAAATGCTTCTATTTTTCTTCAAATTTCTATTGTTCTGGATTAGATTAGTGCTTGGATTATTCTTGATTTTTCAAATCAGATGTGTTAAAGATGTATTTACTAGCTACAATTTATGTCCTAAATGTTTTAATTTTTGCAAACATCTTCCCTTCTTTACTTGATTTCTGAATCAAAAAGTCTGCATCTTTTAAGAGTATGCATTTACTTGAAGAGCTACGTTTTGACTGTCCGAGGGCTTCAAACCTAACTTTATCAGGTCCTATTAGAATCAGCTCTGCAAGATGTGACAATGTAAGTGAATATTTTTCTATATCTTCCTATGCCTTAATATTACCAGGCAGATATGAAAGATTAACATGTTCAAAATAAATATTAATATGTTAACTTTATAGTTTCCAAAATATAATTGTGGTCTAACACAGTTCAAAATGTGAAACAAATTT
This sequence comes from Castor canadensis, assembly GCF_047511655.1. Taxonomy (NCBI): domain Eukaryota; kingdom Metazoa; phylum Chordata; class Mammalia; order Rodentia; family Castoridae; genus Castor; species Castor canadensis. The sequence goes on from NC_133391.1 coordinate 159,297,624, forward strand.
TCCAAATACTTCCAGTATGAGCAGGGTGGAGCCTTGATTTTCAGACGGCTTACTTACCATGGGCCCTTGTGGTTTCTGTGTCTGAGAATATGCCATATAGGGTTATATATATATATATATATGCATAAAGGGTTATGGCTATTGAATGCCATTTTCTGCATAATATACATGTGATTTTTCTGGTGGAATGATCAGAGTTGCCAATGGTAGAGAACTAGGGAAAACAGTCACAGATAATAAAGCAGGATTCTATTTTGAGTCTCCCAGAGTTGTCACAAAAGCCTTTGGAGTTAGATGCAGGTGTGTATGTGGAGCATGTTTCTATTTCATTATTTCATACTCAAATGTTAATATAGACAAAGCAGGAAAAAATAAATGTATGCATGAACTGGATATAACCTAATGGTGAACTATGTGGTCTGTAGTGGACCAGAGAATGCATGCTTTTTAAATCACAGAAAAGTTTATGGTTTCTATCAAGGTTGTATAGATAGTATCTGATTCACAGTACGCCAGGCTGAAGTTCCTGTCACACTGCTAGAGTTAGAAGTCAAAGTACTGTTGTTACAAATGCACAAGGTATTATATTAATAGTGTTTTCTCGTACATGACCCTAAGTAATGATAGTAAGCAAGTGGCCATCATTATTTCCATTGTGCCCACAGTCTCTAAATCAGCATAATTATTGTCAATCCACCTACCAAATATTTACTTTATTTATTTTATTTAATTTTTTTTACAGAATAACTGTGATCTTGTAAGAGAGCAAAGGAAGCAAAATGAGTGGGCTATGCATAATTTCCATTTATTTGATAACTGGGAGCAACACCTGTGGCTCTGTGCCCATTCTACTGAAACTACTCTTTCCAAAACTATTGAGGGATGTGTGCCTAGTTGTCATGTTTCTGTGTAGCCTTTTCACTGTCATTTTGTATTCTATTTTAAATTCTTTTTCTTCTTTTGTTTGATCATTTTTACATTTACTTACATGTGTATATATTGTTTGTGCCACCTCCCCCTAACCCTATCCCACTAAATCTCTGCTTTCAGGCAGATCCTATTCCACCCTACTGTTCTCCGACTTTGTTGAAGAAAAAACATGAGATAATAAGACATTCTTTTTTATTTGCATATACTAATTGTATAAAATAACATGTTTTGGTGTGACATTTTTACACATGTACATAGCATATTTTTTATCATATCTATGCCCGTATTACAAATAATTTTCCCCATCACTCCTCCTCCTGGTAGCCTTCTTCTTCCCAATAGTTTTCTTTCTACTTTCATGTCTTTTCCTTGAATCTGGTTTACATATGAGAGTTCACATGTGATATTAGCCTTTCTGAATCTGGTTTATCTCCCTTAACACGATGATGTCCACTTGCATCCATTTTCCTGAAAACACTATGATTTCATTCTCTATGATTGAATCCAAACTCTCCACTGTGTAGATATTTTCTTTAATTCTGTGTGAATGCATTGATGTAAATGAAAATATTAATGATTTTCTTAGCTTTCTTATACACCAATAACAGACAAATTGAGAAGGAACATATGGAAACAATTCCACTTACAATAGCTTCAAAAAAAATCAAATACCTAGGAGTAAACTTAACAAAGGATGTGAATGATCTCTACAAGGAGAACTACAAGCCCTTAAAGAAAGAGATTGAGGAAGACTACAAAAGGTGGATTGGTAGAATCAACATAGTAAAAATGGCTGTACTATCAAAAGCAATCTACATGTTTAATGCAGTCCCTATCAAAATCCCAATGACATTCATCACAGAGATTGAGAAATCTATTCTAAAGTTCATTTGGAAACACAAGAGACTGCGAATAGTCAAGGCAATACTCAGCAAAAAGAGCAATGCTGGAGGGATCATAATACCCAACTTCAAACTATATTACAATGCAATCGCAATAAAAACAGCATGGTACTAGCACAAAAACAGACATGAAGACCAGTGGAACAGAACAGAGGACATGGATATGAATCCACACAGTTATGCCCACCTCATTTTTGACAAAGATGTGAAAAATACACAATGGAGCAAAGACAGCCTCTTCAACAAATGTTGCTGGGAAAAGTGGTTATTTGCCTGCAAAAAACTGAAACTAGATCCATGTATATCACCCTGTACTAGTAGTAACTCAAAATGGATCAAGGACCTTAATATCAGACCCAAAACTCTGAAGTTAGTACAGGAAAGAGCAGGGAATACTCTGGAAGCAATAGGTATAGGCAAGGACTTCCTCAATAGAACCTCAGCAGCACAGGAACTAAGAGAAAGGATGGACAAATGGGACTACATAAAATTAAAAACCTTCTGCACAACAAAAGAAATGGTCTCTAACCACACACATAGTGGGAGAAAATATTTGCCAGCTATACATCAGACAAAGGACTGATAACCAGAATATACAGGGAGCTCAAAAATTAAACTCTCCCAAAATCAATGCACCAATAAAGAAATGGGCAACTGAACTAAACAGAACTTTCTCAGAAGAAGAAATTCAAATGGCCAAAATAACACATGAAAAAATGCTCACCATCTCTGGCCTGAGGGAAATGTAAATCAAAACCACACTAAGATTCCACCTCACCCCTATTAGAATAGCTCTCATCAAAAACTCCACCAATAACAGGTGTTGGTGAGGATGTGGGGGGAAAGTAACCCTCACACACTGCTGGTGGGAATGCAAGCTAGTGCAACCACTCTGGAAGACAATATGGAGGCTTCATAAAAATACTAAACATAGATCTGCCATATGATCCAGCATTCCCAGTCCTAGGGATATACCCAAAGAATGTGATTCAGGTTACTCCAGAGGCACCTGCACACCCATGTTTATTGCAGCACTATTCACAATAACCAAGTTATGGAAACAGCCAAGATGCCCCACCACTGATGAATGGATTAAGAAAATGTGGTACTTATACAACTTAGCCATGAAGAAGAATGAAATCTTATCATTCTCATGTAAATGGATGGAACTGGAGAACATCAACCTGAGCGAGGTTAGCCAGGCTCAGAAGACCAAAAATTGTGTGTTCTCCCTCATAGGCAGACTTTAGATCTAGGGCAAAGGCAGTAATGTTGTTGGACTTGGGTCACATGCTAAGGGGAGAGCACATATGGGAGGAATGGGGATAGGTAGAAAACCCAAAACTTGGATGTGTTTGATGTCCCCACTGCAGAGGAGCTAATACAGTAACCTTAAAGTAACAGAGGTCAATATGGAAAAGTGACCTGGAAGTAGTGAAGAGATCAGGTAGAGATGAATCAATTCGTGTTGTAATACACTTGTGCATGGAAGCAATGCTAGGAATCTCTCTGTATAGCTGTCCTTATCTCAGTTGGCAAAAACACTGTGTCTTTCTTATTATTGCTTATGTCTTCTCTTCAACAAAATTGAAGAAAAGGGCAGAATAGGTTCTGTCTGGAAGCAAGGGGGGTTAGGAAGAGAGGGAGGGGTAGGAGGGCAGAAGGAAGAAGTGATCCAAACTGTATGCACATATGAATGTACGAATAAAGAAAAAAAGTAACAATAAAAATAAAAAATAAATTTTAATTAAAAAAGAAAATGTTAATGATTTTCACTTTGGAATCCACAGCTTCATGTCATTTGACTGTGATTCATCTTCCACACATAAGTTTTATGTATCCCAGCTCCTGCTATGGTTCTTTTGCTTCTCAGTATTTAACATCTGGAGGTTTAACCTCTTCTCCTAGACCAGTTACCAGCAGATCCTATTGAACATACCCACATTCATAACCACTAGAAGCTTGCACCTGAATATTTCAAATATTGAAGTACCATTTTGCTATGAAGCCCTTCTTCCTCTTCCTATGTAAAATGGAGATATATTGTAAAGATAGCCTCAATCCAGTATTTCCTAAATATTCAGTTCTAGATATTTGCACATCAAATACATGGTTTAAAATATTTAGCATTGTTTTTCATTTAGTGGGTTGAATTGCTCATTTTAATGATACATAATAACTTAAAAGTACTGATGGAACATTTCATCTTTAATCCTCTTAATTCTCAAGTTCAAAATTACAGTGTATTTGGTTAATTTATTGAATTTTTCCTGATTGTGCAAGTACGAAGTGACATAGGAAATAAAAAAGCAAAGTATAGGATAGCTGCTAAGTCAGATCGTTCCCCTCCATACACTGAAAAAAAAAAAAAAAGGAAAGTAAGCTAAGTTAGTATAAGTGATTTAAGGCTTAAACCACTTGTGAAATATTTACTATTTTTTGTCTTATGAAATCCAGTAACTTCTTACATTTCAAAGTAAATCTGTTTAAAAAGACACTCTCAAGCTAAATAAAAACTGCTCATTACCCACCTTTAATATCACCCAGTCATCAGTCTTAGTAACCAAATATGAATGCTGAAAGTCAGCCATCAAAACCTTTACACATGTTGATAGATTTGAAATCACATGGACTTGCCAATCACCTATCTGTGGATACCTGACTTTGAAATAAAATAACCTTTTATGATATTTGCATATGTTTTCTATTGCAAAACCAGTTCTTTGTAGCACAAAATGACAACATTTACTGCTTCACTGCTTACATGTTCTCTTTAAAATAGAAAATTCATATCTGGAAATGATTCAAAATCTTATTCCTATGGCTCCTACACTGGAAGAGATAAACCCTATATATTGGATTCATGTATTTGATGGAAAGGTATATGGACCTTGGAAGATACTTTTGCATGAAGTCAGAGATTTGGCCAATCAGGAAATGCAGTGCTCAACAAAGTTGTCATCTCAGAGGAGAACCATAACCTAACTATGAAGCCTGAATAGAAAATTATTCTCATTTTTACTGAACTATATCACAATATCAATACACTGATGACTACCCCTTGCAAATAATTTTACTGATTGGCACAACACCCAAATAGATATCAATAAAGAAGTGATTAGGTAAATCATGAGCTAATAAAGAAAAGAATCTTTTATGTAATTATTAAGAGGATATGTGCCTTGATGTTAAATAGCTTCTAATATAAATACCATTCAGATAAAAATAAACTTATAAGAATTATATATCTGTGATCCCATGCATATATGTATAGTCATGTGTTACATAACCATGGAAATGCATTGTGAGAAATCTATCACTACATGATTTCAATATCAGAGTGAATATACAAACTATGAAAGTCACAATACCACTAGACAATATAAACTCTGGGACCATTGTTTTATATGTGGTCTTCTTTTGACCAAAAATTTGTTGCAAAGTGCATGATTGTAGGTAGGTCTTTTACCTATCTGTTTATCTCTATGCCTATCTATCTATCATCTATCTGTCTATCTCTATCTATATACGTATATATATCTATACATATATATAAAACCCATGTATAAATGTATACATAAACACATGAATATAGGATTTATACCATATCTATACAATAATTTTGTGAGGTAAAATGAATATTTCCATATATAGTGTATATGTGTGTCTTTACTCTCATTTCCTGTGTGGCAAAATATTTCTTCCCCTTTTTTTTGTTTCTCTTCTCCCAACTTTATCTGTTATATAAATATAAATCCTTGATATTTGTATATCAAGGATTGTGATATTTTCCTTTTTGTGAGACACCTTGAAATTCAAAAGCAATAGGAAAAAGAACTTAGAGGGTTTGTTTCACTTTTCCTCCCTGCCATCAGCCTTCCCCAACTTCCCCTGTGTTAGTCTGCCATGTATTCATTAGGTCACTTGCTCTTCCCTCTTCAGAGAAAGTGGATCCACTCATTTTTCCTTTACAGGGTGTCCACTGCTGACTGTCCCCAGACAATAGCCACCAGTGCCTCCTACATAATGAGAGTGTGTGCCTGCTGAAAAACTGGGAGTTCACAACAAAAAAGTGAAAATGAAAGCAATCATAATTTCCACTATCTACTAGCCATGGTTAAAATAATGATATTGTAAGAGATTAGAACATGATAATAGGCTATTTTTGAAGCAAAGAGAAGACAATTGATAACTATTGCTGGGTATATATTGTCCCCATTCTTCTTTACCCTCTGTGTAACATAATAAATAGTTTTCATTTTTCTCCTTCATAAAAACATGATGTTTGCACACAAAGTGTAGTTAAATGAAGAAGACTTGCTAGGACTGAAATAAACAATAGATTTCTAATCCTAGAAAAATACCCACTCTGAAATGTCAACATATTTGATTTTCAAAGCATTATTTTCTCTCTGAACATGTAATCTGAATATTGTGTCTATTGTCTTTTGATAATTCAGATACAAATAAAACAGTTTGTTGTAGTCTAAACTACAGACAGAATTTAGTCCATAAATACAGTTTCATTTTGCATCTTTACACATATGTGTTACTTTTGAGGTAAAGGAAATTTAAATGATAATTTTTAGGTCTCATTTATACTCATCTCTGATATTCTGAAAACAACTAAACTTCCTTTCAGGACAAACATACCTCTACTTCTCAGAAGTATGGCCTTATCTTCCTTTCAGCTGTAATGAAATGGCTTTTATTTAATGGCCTCAGTCAGGCTTTTTAAGTTTCAAGAAAACATCATGATTCATGAAGTGCTCTTTCTCTTATAATAATTCAAAATTGACTGAATATTTTTACGATTTATTTATTATTTTAAATAATAAAGCACATGGGTTAACACTTTAAAATGTAAAATAATTTTTTTTAATCGAACTGGATTCATCCAAGATATTAGTATGTAATGTTAAATGGAAATGAAAATTTGACCTTCCAAATGCAAAATTTAGCATTTAAAATAAATCTATACATATTGAGACAAGAAGCATTTTGAGAAGCACTGTATTATATACAAATGGTGGAAGATTAAATAGTAATATTGAAAGGATAAGATCAAAATAAAACAAGTAAATAAATTTTTATTTCAACATGGAAATAAAAAATTTAGACTAGTTTTCACTATAAAACCATATTACCAGATACCAAATGTTTGCTTAATATATCATCTAAAAGTTGTCACTGATTTGTGAAAATATTGCCATATGGCAATTATTATTGTGAATCACTAAGTACTTTATAATTTCAAATTATTTTTCTACTCACAATTCAATGAGAGAATTTTTTTAAGGAAATTTAGGAAAACAAAATTTATGTAACTCATTCGAGACTCAGTTATAAAATGGTATAACAGTCTATTTTGTCAACATGGAATGCCATATATATATATATATATTCATATGAATTTTAGCACAAGCTCAAAGGATCTCTGATTTTTAACAGTATTATATATCCACATATCCATATTCATATATGTGTGTCTATAGACAAATTTGCATACTGCAATATATATAAAATATTGTAAAATTGAATAAATATGTACATATATGTAATTGTTGTACAACTTTATAGTTCAACTTTAAAACCTCTTTGGCTTTATGCAATTATCTAGACTTGGTAATTTTCCTTTTGTTGTTATCCTTGATCTTCTCAACTTCTAAATAGAGTCAGTTGATTTTGAATATTTACTTATTTTTTTACTATTTCATAGTTTTTAATGCTAATTCTTCACTATGCTGTTTTCCAAGTATCTCTCTCTTTCCTTTCCAAGAAATCCCCTAGTTTTAAAGAAAGAAATTTTTTTAAATGACTGATGGTATTTATTTGAGCCAATACATTTTCCTTATTTGAAGTCAAAGCTACTTCTGAATTTTTCAGACACATGAAGACACAAATTTCTTTTCTCTTAAGACAGTTTTAACTAACCATTAGGACATTGGTGCTAACTGATCCTTGCTCATTTTCTATGTTTATACGAGGTAGAGATTGTAGTGCAAACTGTATGAAAAAAATGGGTCTATCACCATTGCCTATGATTGTTTAAATCTAATTAAATGAATATAACCTGTAAGAATTTTGGAAATCATATTTTATAATATATACTTAAATAACTCACAACAATTAATATAGCAAGAAAGCAAAACTTGAATCCCAAACTTGAAATTCATCTTACTTGCTATAGGTATACCAGGGTTTTAAGTACTTATCAATTATTTTGTTCTTCATAAAAATAAGGTGTACTTATTACTTTCCTTTTTTGGAAAATTTAGAACCAGCATATACTTTTAAAACTCTTTTTTATGTTGTTATGCTGGGTGGGGGTACATTGTGGCATTTTACAAAAGTTCTTACAATGTATCAAATACATTGTACTTGAATTCACTCCCTCCACCATTCTCCTTCATTCCCCCTCTCCCAATTCCGGAATAGTTTCCAGAGGTCTCATTTTTCCATTTACATACATGTGTACACAGTATTTGTACCATATTCACCCTCTCATGCCATTTCTAAGCTCCTCACCCCTCCCACTTGTACCAACTCCCCCAGGTAGGAACTGTTCTGTTCTCCTGCTCTCTGATTTAATAAAAGAAAAAAAAATGACATCTTTGCTTAGGATAGCTGCACAGGGAGTTTCTTTATGACATTTCCATATATATATACATATATATATATATTGTAAACACGAATTGGTTTGTGTCTACTTTTCTTCTTTCTGACTTATTCCCCTTCTTGTGGTGGTTACAGCAGGTTTAAAAAAATCTATATTAATTCTTGGATAGAGAGTACATCAACCATATTCACCTTCTTAATTTCCTTCTTTTATCCTCCATCTTTCATATGTGACCTTCTCTTAACATGACCTGCTTTTAATAATATTGCTGTATTTGTATTAGGTCTATTTTCCACATATGAAAGAAAATGTTTGGCTTCTGGCCTGGGTAATTTTACTTCAAATCATGTTCTCCAGATCCATTCATTTATCTGCAAACAACAAAATTTCAGTCTTCTTTGTAACTGAATAAAATTCCATGGTATGTAAATACCAATTTCTTAATTCATTTGTCAGTAGTGGGCATCTTGCCCATTTCCATAGTTTAGCTATTGCGAATAGTGCTTCAGTAAACATGGGAGTATGCGTGCTTTGATTGTAAGGTGACAACCTTGGGCTATATCCCTAAAAGTGCTATTGCTGGATCTTATGGCAGGTATATTTTTAGATTTTTAATGAGCCTTCATTCTGTTTTCCATAGTGGTTGTACTAGCTTAAATTCCCACCTACAGTGTATTAGAGTTCCTTTTTTCCTGCATCATCGCCAACATTTGTTATTTTTGTTCTTGATGGTAGCCATAGTGTAGGAGTAAGGTGGAATCTTAATGTGGTTTTAATTTGCATTTCCTTGATGTCCAGGGATGGTGACCATTTTTTTCATGTCTTTTTTAGCCATTTGGAATTCTTCTTTTGGAAAGGCTTTGTTCACTTCATTGTATCTTTGTCTCATTTTGGGATGTGTGTATTACTGAGTTCATAGGATTAGTTTAGCAGGATTCCTTCTCTTTCTATTTCATAGAAAAGTTTGAGGAGTATTGATATTTTTTCTTCTTTAAAGGTCTGGTAGAATTAACTAGTGAATCCATCTGGTCCTAGAATTTTCTTTTTGGGGAGACTTTTTTTGTTGCTTCAATTTCATTGCCAGTTACTGATCTGTTTTAGGCGATTAATATCCTCTTGGTTCAATTTTGGATGGTCTTATGTGATTAGAAATTTATCCATATCTTCTAGATTTTCCAATTTATTTGAATGTAGGTTTTCAAAGTAGGTTCTAAAGCAGAATGAAATACCTGACATCTGTCAGGTGCATTAGTTCTATGGCATCCTTCAATTCAGAGAGTTTCTTTGTTGGTTATTTGTCTGGATGACCTATCTAATGATGACTGAGTAAATTAAAGTTTTCCACCACCATTGCGTTGAGGTTTGTCTGTGTTCTTAAGTGTAGTAGTATAGGTTTAATTAATTTGGGTGCACCAACATTGGACACATGGGAGTTAACAATCATTATTTCTTTTTAATGTATTTCTCTTTTTATTAGTATGAAGTGAGCTTCTTTGGCTCTTCTTATTAAGTTTGTTTTGAACTATACATTATCTGATAAAAGTATTAGGATTCCTGCCTGTTTTCAGAGGCCATTAACTTGGTAATTCTTCTTCCACCCTAAGACAATATTTATTTCTGTGTGTAAGGTGGGTTTCTTATAATAGATTGTTGGGTCTTCCTATTAATCTAGCCGATCAGTATCTTTTGATGGGAGATTTGAGACCATTAACATTCAGTGTTAATATTGATAGGTATGTTGTGATTTCTCCTATTTAGTTGTTTTTGTTGTGTAAGGGTTTGTATGTGTTCAATTAATTCTATTCTACTCTCTGATTATTTGTCTGCTCTTCTCTTGAGGTTTAATAATTTTCACCTTTTCATGGCTATGTTTGTTTTTATCTTTCTGTGTAGGATTCCTTTCAGAATCTTCTCTACTGGTGGTTTCGTGGTCATATATTGTTTTAGCTTCTGTTTATCATGGAAGATTTTTATTTCTCCTTCAATTTTGAATGATAGCTTTGCTGGGTAGGTATCCTAGGACTGAAACTGTTTTGTTTCAGTGTTTGAAATACCTCACTCCGTGCCCTTATTACTGTTAAGGTTTTTGTTGAGAAATCTGCTGTTATGTTGAAGGTTTACCTTTATATGTTGTTTGATTTTTCCCTCTTACATCCCTTACATCCTTTAATATTCTTTCTTTTTTCTCTCTGCTAATTGTTTTAACTACAATATGCCATGGAGACTTTCTATTTTGGTCATGTTTGTTTGGTGTTCTGGAGGCTTCCTATACCTGGACAGGCATCTCTTTCTTGAGATTTGGGATATTTTCTGGTCATATTTTGTTGAATATATTACATATAACTTTGGATTGCACTTGTTTTTCTTCTTCATTGTCCATTTTACACAGGCTTGGTCTTTTGATGGAGTTGTAGAATTCTTTCATATTCCCTTCACTGTTCTTGAGTCTTTTGTCTAAGACTTCTTCTCTTTTCCCTTTAGTGTCTATTTTGTCTAAAACCCTGAAATTCTGTCTTCTACTTGTTCTAGTCTGCTGGAGTGGCTTTCAAATGTAGATTTTATTTGACTGAAGGAACTTTTTATTTCCAGGATTTGAGCTCAATTTTTTTTTCTGAGACTTTCCATATCTGTTTAAACTCCTCTTTCATATTTTGTACTGTCTTACTTATTTCATTTAGCTCTTTTTTTTTTCATAATCTCCTTATCTTCATTTCACAGTTTGTTGAAATTCTCTTCAAGTTCATTTGGTTGTTTCTGTGTCTTCTTGACTTTTTTCATCCATGTTCTCTTGAGAATCATTGAGTTGTTTTTCTATGTCCCTTTTCAGCTAGTTTTTAAGCTCATTGAACATTCCTATCATGATTCTGATGTACGTATTCTGATGAAATGTGAAGCAGTCCCTTATCGTTTCACCATGTCCACTATTACGGTATTGTTATTCTTTTGAGGAGTCACACTCCCTGACTTCTTTTTCTCTCAAAATGTTTCCATTTTGTGCTTTTCTCATGTGCTATTGATTGATAATTGGGGGTTTTAATCACCAGTTTCCTTTCCCTTTACTTATTTTTATGCTGCAACTATCTTAGTTGTTAACTTGGTTGTTATAATTTTTCTGTTCCTTAACCTGGAGTTATAACTTAACAATTACAAATTCACAGATTCAATGCCAAACCAATTATTTACATAGAATATAGACAGACTTTTGGTGATATTATGTATAAACACAGTGAGTATTGGAGAGATAGCAGTTGTTTGCATAGAGATAGATATTTAGGTAATTTAAAAAGATGGTACTATAAGATGGGGTGGGGAGTTAGGGCAAGTGGGAGAAGAGGTATGAAGTGTGAGGGCTATTGGGTAATAAGGCCCTAACATGTATAAAGGAATAGTTGAGTTGTGGGAGAGGGTGCTATTTTTAGGGATTGCAAAGGGATAGAAAAGATGGGGGTAACATGTTAATTTGGTATAGTAAATTATTCAATGAGTTATGAGTATAGAGGCAGGGACAGTGGGAGGGAAAGGGATGGGGAGGAGAAGAAGATAAGGAGAAAAAAGGAAGAGAGAAAAGAAGAAAAGAGAAGAAAAACTATGGAAGAGAAGTAAAGAGGAACAAGATAGCGCTAAGCATATTGATAGAATGGGAGAGGGAGGTAGATAACAACAAATTAAAGTGAAAATTCAAAAAAAGTCTAAAACAACAATATAAAGAATATATTCACAGTCCAAATTTTTTCCCTGTTATGGACAGGAATGTGTTCTCTCTCAGTTCAATGAGTGTTCTGGATTCTTTTCTCTGATTTCTAATGCAGGTGCTGACACTTTTAACAGGGGCTTCCTCTGTGTCTCTGTCCCTTCTTAAGGTTGGAATGCTGGGCTCTATGGCAATGGATGTTTTCCTGCCCTATCTGATAGCTTTTTAGGGTATCTGTGCAGGTGTTTGAGCCCAGGTTTTCCTTGATAGGATGGGCTGTTTGGTGTAGGTGGGTTCTCCAAATGGTGCTCTGAGGAGCTGGTATATGAGCCCTCATGTGAGCCACTGCCAGCCCTAGCGCTCACAGGGCAAGCCTGGGAGCCAAAATTGAGATTTTTGGTCCTCTGCTTTTCTCTTGGAAGTCTGTCAGTTTCAGCTTGCTGCCAGGTGGTCAAATGTGTTGTTTTCACTAGAGTGAAGCTGAGCTGCTCCACTCCCCCACAGACTGGATCAGCTCAGCATTCCACCCCACACCCACCAGGTAGAGGTAACATTTTTTTCTCCATTTATTTGGCCACCAGTTTTATCATGGGTGCAGATGGCAATCTGCCCACCAGCTACACTGGGCTATGTAGTTCCCTCCAGAGCAATTGATGTGTTGCATTCACCTGGTGGTGCATTTTCACTCAGCTCTGGGATGGTGCAGGCAGGTGGAACAGGAAAGTGCCTTGTTCACAAATCATGGCAGATCCAGGATGTCCCAGGTGCTTGCACAACTTGTTCTGAAGTTCTCTGTTTTGTGTTTTTTGCAAAGAGAAGAAAAGAAAACAAAAAAAAAAAAGGGAAACATCTTTCCAGTGGTGGACCAGCCACTGCCTTTCTGTAGTGCCCAGTCTTTGGGAGCTGTTATGAACTATGAAGAGCTAATTTAAGGGTAGGTTGTTGTACTTGATGTGTACTCTATGTACTAGCAGTATCTTAGTTGGCAAAAAGTCAAGTTACCTGATCCTTACTACCCCAAATCTAAAGTATTTTTCTAGTATTGAGGAACTCAGAGACCCCGGTTCCTTTGGTCATCAACTTGGTCTCTTTAAAACTCTTTGAAACACAAACTTATTCTGTCCCTGAGATACTTTTACCATAGGGAAAAGATAGAGGAACATTGGGATTTCTTTTGTCTGAGTCACAGAGGCCAATGAATTCTTCCCACTGTCCAAATATCCTCCAAGTTCTCAGGATACAGAACCTCTCTTCTTCTGCAAGAGATATTATTTTCTGTGGAAACCGTGTTATTACCATAACTCTTCTCAATGTCACATTTATCTCAAGCAAATATACAAATAGTGGGTACAAACATGTGTTTCACTAGCAACTTAAATAATTTGCATCCCTTTCTATGTTCAGTGATATAACTAAAACTCAACCATAGACTTGAGTCAAAAAGATTAAGTGCAATTAAGGAAAAACAGAAAACAGCTTGAAATTAGTTATAATAATAATATTAATGAAATTCCTTTTACAGAGAAACTACATAAAAGTTAAAGGAAAATGTTTTGCTAAATAGGATCCTTTTGAAATTAATAACAAACGTGCGTTTACTTATATTTTACTTCCTAGTTAAACTTGATCATAGACAGGGTTAAAGAAGACTTACAGAGAACTAAAGAAAAACTTCAAGACTTACTTTAAGAATTAAAGTTTATTTTCTTTATACATGTAGTCAAATGCCTTTTGTGTCCTTAAGTTAACAAATTCCATGTTATATATTTTTACATTGTAACTATTTCATTGAGTAAAATGTAAGAAATGTATTCTTATTTTGCATACATTTGAATACAGTTTCTAAGATTTATAGAGATATTTTCTTTAAAATAATAAAAACTCTCAAAATAAAATGAGCATACCAATTTATTGGTTGTTTAGTTTTTATATGCTTGAAGTTTGATTTAAATAACTAATAGATTTATTTTTGTTGAATATTTGGACATTCAAAAGATCCACTTGCAAAAATTATATTGTACAAGACTTAATTACATAAAATTAAGTATATGTCACATTATATATTATTTACTTCTGTTTTCTAAACTACTGAACTACTATTGAGAATGGTTATAGAAAGTCTACTGAACAAAAAAAATCATACAAGAATATGGAAATTAGCTTATCATTTTACATGGAGTATTTTAACATTTATAATTAGATTTGTCTGAGTCATGAGATTTCTCAGAGAATAAAAAATGTGTCATATGCAGGTGTTTCAAAAATATAATGGAATCTATTTGGTTACTTCTTTGAATTATGTTTTATATTGCACATTTTGTAAAAAAATATAGTTGGGTAAATATGAAAATAATTTTTCCTCATTATTTTCTTTAATTATCCTGAATAAATGTTTGATTTGATGGAATGCAGGAATCACCATGAAAGGTAAAGTTTCTCTAGCTTATCTTAATTCAATGTGTTCTTCAGACAGGTAAGATGGGACAATAGTTAGATTGTCTAAATGGGTTAGCAAATGGAGAAATCAATTTATAAGGTCAAAATTTTATATTTTATACACTGGAACTATAGCTTAATTCTCAAAGTAGAGACAATGAAAGATAAGTACAACCAATTTCTAATGATTATGTAGGACACTTCACCTACAAGCTGAATCTCTGCTTCATCTATAACACTTAAAACTACTCCACATGACAGAATAATAGAAATAATGGAGGTATGTTCACTGAAAAGAAATTTGTAATAGTAACATGTACCTTCCCAACTAGATAAGTCTTTTCCCTCTTAAATAAATTAAAAGTAGAGAAAAAAATACTAACAAAAACTGGGGCTGGCCCAGTGCAGATCAGAACCTTTTTTTCAGGTTTACAACTACTGATCTACATAACTTGAGAGTTGTTGAGTAGCAGGTTTAAAAAAGTACCATGCAGGAAGTTTTGCTTATTGGTTTTTCTCTTGTTTGCTCGTGATCTTCTTTTTTTCTTTCTGGTTGTACTAGGATTTTGTACTCAGGTTCTCCACCTTGAGCCACTCCACCACATGGGTCTTTTCAAGATAGGATCTCTCTAACTATTTGTCTCATCTGGTTTCAAACCATGACCTTCCTGATCTATGCCTCCTGAGTATCTAGGATTACAGGCATGAGCCTGGCTCATGAGCTTTCCTTACTGCCATGTGGACATTATTAAAAGAGATAAAATAATATTTAATATTTTCATGGAATAGCTCTAATGTATTAACCATAAATATCATCATTCTCTTAAGAGATTCTGTATAATTCCCTTCCAGGAAGACTTTTAAGCCTAAGAACAAAACCACTTGGCTTCTTTGAGTAAGAATACTAAATAAACTAATCTTTTGAGATTCTATATAAAATCTGGTCAGGATGAGATCACAGGACCTTTTAAGATCTATAGTGTTTCGTCTTGCCTCGGGAATGTTTGACAGTTTAATTCCTGGCAGAATCCTCCTTGCTGCACTAAATTGCTGCACTATCAAGTGGCTGTGATTAGTATACTATTTATAAGGTTAATCAGAGTCCTACTAAGTATGCTAATTATCAAATTATTAATAATATTAATATTAATAATATATTATACTATATATCATTACATAATTGTATATTGATTATTATCATTATTATGATATAATAGTATATTCTATTATATCAAGATTGTTTATTCTGTTACTTCTTTTTGATGGGTGCTACTTATTGACAGTAGTTCCATATTGATTTAGGAGAGTTACAAAAGGAAATGGAAAGCACAAATTTAGAAAAGACCCCAAAATAATGTCATCACAGAGGTGAGGTTATCTTCTTGTGGCCACAGCCATCCCAGTGTACTCATGTGCCTCTCACCAGGCTGTGATGATGCATAGTGTCCAGATCCTGTACTCCTCAGCTAAACAGTTTTGATGGTCAGTGAATCCTATTCTGTCTCATGATTTTGAACATTAATTGAGTACAAGGTCATTGCTGCTGCTCTAGCAGGGTTGGTAAAAGAGCTACTTGTTTCACCCCCAGGTTTTACTATTTCCGTCTACGTCGTCATATTCTTGTATTATACAGTTATTGATCTTTAAATTCTATTGCCATGTCCATCCTTCTTCTTTATCTCCCTTCTCATTGTCCCATTTTCATACCTGAGCACACAGTACTTCCACCATATTTTCCCTCCTTCAGCCTTTCCTTATGTCTTCCCCTACCTGCACTGGTAACAACCTCTGATAGGACTTGTTTTAACTTTCAGTCCTTCAATTTTTTTAAAGGTAAGTTTCATTGCAACATTTTCTTATATATTTGTATTATACCACAAATTTGTTTATTGCCATTACCCTCCTTTCTAATTTACTCCCCTTCTTATGGTGATTTCATCAAGTTTAAATTTTCTATATTCATTCTTGTATAGAAAGTACATAAACTACATTCACCTTACTTTCATCCTATACCCTTCCCCTCCACTAGAGCCCTCCATTTATCATGATATGTTTTACATTCTTGTCCTTCATTGTTTAGGTAACTAAAATATACTACAAGCAATTTTGTAAATGTCACAATGTACCCTCAGTACAACTGTGATATGTTAATAATTAAATAGAAGACATTAAAGGATCTTTTAAAAAGGTAGATTGCCATGCCATTCATCAGCTTAAAGTTCCTAATTGTTTCCTATCTCCATAATGCAAAAAAAATTTTTTAACAATGACTAACCAGGTGTTTGTTCTCTTCTTTCTCTGACTTCTTCCACTGTGCTCTGTCTTATCCAGTTCATATGAGCCATATGGCCTCAGCACTATTCTGAAACACAACATAACCTTCCCTACCATAGGTCCTTTGTACTTTCTTAACCTTTTACCTGGAATACCCTCAATCAAGGGACACCTTGTTTTCTCCCTCATAACTTCACTCTGTGAGAAGTGTCCAGTGTGAACTTCCTTAGCCTTCCTATTAACAATTTAACAGCCGCTCTGGAACTTCCTTTCATTTCATTTTATTCACCACAATATTTTCTACCTTAAATTACCTCAAAGTTACTATTTTATTATATGCATTGTTTGCTTGCTACTAAATCACTTTCATGTAGGTAAATAGCATGGAATGCCACTGATCTTGGCAAAATATCTGACAACCAATATAGTAAATATGATATAAATACATCAAAATATATGTAACATTAAATATTAATAAATATCAACATATCAAAGATATATAACATTTCAGTAATATTATACATAGCTGTGAGATTTTATGACTGTTTCAGATAATGAAGATGGGTGTCATGTGTAATGCTACTACTGATTTTATATGTAGTAATATATTTTCCATAACCTATAAATAATTGTGGGATTAACAGCTTACATATACCTAGGTATTTTCAGGTATATGAATATTTTGCTAGTGTATCTAGTTGATGACAAAATAACTTGAATTAGATAGAAAATGTATTAATACCAATATTTTTAAGATTAAAGAAAACTAAATTTCAGAAAAAACTAAATAAAAATGCAGGATGAGAAACCACATTTCCTTTTACACTCTATGTGTTAACTGCCACTAATAACACAATTTCATTTTCAACTTGCCTTGTGCTATTTCTGTCTTTTACTTTTTGGGCCTTGTGGTGCATTTGTAGAATTTCAGCTACTCAGGAGGCTGAGGCAGGAAGATTGCTGAAGCAAAGGGGTTCAAGACCAACCTGGGCAGCACAGACACCCTCTAGTTTTATAAAAGATATATAAAAAAGAAGTAATGGAAAGACACAATTATGTGCTTCTATTTATTGTGCTTTTTTCCTATGCCTTTCCTACCAATATTCACCTTGTTAGTTTTTTATATCTCAAAGCACATTTCATGAACCAAACTTTAACCAAGCATTTCCAGTCACACAGAAAGACAGCTAACCTTTTTTTAAACTGTAGTGACAGCTGTTCAATGTTCTTCACTCTTTTCTAGTAAGATTACTCAAATGTCAGATACCCCAAAGCAGAGTATGCACTTCCAAGTCAAAGAAAATCCCTCTATGTCACTTAATCCATAGCACTTGTGATTAAATGTTCAACCGAGCACAGGCACCACAGTAATCTGCATGAAAGAGAAGAGAGTTGGTTATCGTTTATTCTGTTCTCATTTTGTCACTTTGTCACAAGTAAGTACACATATAGTTCTTTACAGGAAATTATTGTGAAATTTCTTCTCACAAATTATCAGTTAGAAAAATGTATTCTACTTCAATGCATATTAGTGTGAAAATAATTGATTTAAAATTGAAATCTTAATTACAGCTCTCCTGAAATGGTGTAATATTCACATGGAGACAATGAGATAGGAAGACAAAATCAGAGAACAGAGAAAGAAACTACACGTCTAAATAATTAGAAGAACATCTTAATTTTAAGATGTATGCTCAAAAAAATAATTTAAAGCAAAGTTTGGCCTGATAATTCTCTTTTGCTGATGATGTTCACACCAAGCTGTAAAACCCAATCTTTTCAGTGAGGCAGAAAAATCTCATAAAGGAATACATTGCACTGTCTGTATATTTGTATCTGAGAATGACTATTGATTTTTTTATTCATTTCTTTTTCATTTCTTTGAAATAATAAGGCTAAGGTAGATAGGGACAGATATCAAGAAATACATAAGACATAATAGATGTACATTAAGAACTCAGCACACAATTCTTTGATTTCAAAATCGATTAAGTCTTAGAGGAAACAACTAAGCGAAATCCTTACTGATTATAGAGTGGACATTTCCTTTTTATGTTTCTAAACATAAGCCCCCAAATAGGATTTTATAAATATATATGAATTTTCATAAATATCTATATGAATTTCATAACTAGATATGAAATTTATATTACATAATTAAATTACAGAAGTGAAAGATTAAAAAATATCAAAATACCTTCATAAATAATCCATCCTAAAGAAAATAAGTAAAGCAAGCCTATTTCAATGAGAACATATCCAACAAACATACTCATTTTTTTGTTCTACCTTATTCCTGTTCACTTTTTCATTTTCATGCTCTAAATTTTAGTCTATACCTGTAAAGGATATCAAGTCTGAATAATATGCTTCTTCAATGATATAAGAGTGAAGTTGACTGTAATGAAAACTTCACAACAGGAAAATGTACATGAATATAAAGTATATTAGTGATTACTTAAACTGGTGGTTCATTGATTATAGGTATGGAATTTATTCAGAGAATGATTAAGATATTTTTAAATTAGTCGTGTTAACTCTGTAATTGGTAAATATTAAAATATTATACAGCAATGTTGGGTGAACTGTATGGAATGTTAGTTGTATCTGTATAATTATAAGGTAAAATATAAGATAATATCAATAAGGCTATTATTTTTAATTTCTCAATGTGCAAATCTATTTGAAAAATTATTCACTTTTCTTAAATTATTATTTTCTTGTTATTTTGAAACCTGCATTATAATACATTGCACTGATAATATAATTCCTTATTATTACCAAGTACAGTAATTCTAATTTCTCCTTCATGCTACTGATGCAGCATGATAGTGATGTCTCCATCACTTCCTTGATGTAAGATTTTAAATTTTACGTCATGTGAACTCTTTTTTATTAAATATACTCCAACATATTTCTCTTTTTCACTGGAAATAGTTTTCTTTTTTATTTCTCTTAAAGTTTCTTTCTTGTTTTTTTCAGAGAGAAGTAGAAGGCTGATGGAATGGCGATCGATCTACCATTTGATCCAGCAATACCATTCTTGGGGATATACCCAAAAGACTGTGACACAGGTTACTCCAGAGGCATCTGCACACCCATGTTTATTGCGGCACTATTCACAATAGCCAAGTTATGGAAACAACCAAGATGCCACCACTGACGAATGGATTAAGAAAACGTGGTATCTATACACAATGGAATTTTATGCAGCCATGAAGAAGAACAAAATGTTATCATTCGTTGGTAAATGGATGGAATTGGAGAACATCATTCTGAGTGAGGTTAGCCTGGCCCAAAAGACCAAAAATCATATGTTCTCCCTCATATGTGGACATTAGATCAAGGGCAAACACAACAATGGGATTGGACTATGAGCACATGATAAAAGCGAGAGCACACAAGGGAGGGGTGAGGATAGGTAAGACACCTAAAAAATTAGCTAGCTTTTGTTGCCCTTAACTCAGAGAAACTAAAGCAGATACCTTAAAAACAACTGAGGCCAATAGGAAAAGGGGAACAGGAACTAGAGAGAAGGTTAGATCAAAAAGAATTAACCTAGAAGGTAACTCCCACGCACAGGAAATCAATGTGAGTCAATGCCCTGTATAGCTATCCTTATCTCAACCAGCAAAAACCCTTGTTCCTTCCTATTATTGCTTATACTCTTTCTACAACAAAATTAGAAATAAGGGCAAAATAGTTTCTGCTAGGTATTGAGGGGGTGGGGGGGAGAGGGAGGAGGCGGAGTGGGTGGTAAGGGAGGGGGTGGGGGTAGGGGGGAGAAATGACCCAAGCCTTGTATGCACATATGAATAAAAAAAGAAAAAAAAAGAAGAAAGGGATAGAAAAGGATATAGCAATGGAAGGGTGAATAGAGGAGAAAAAAAGTAAAATTTTTTCCAATGATTCTGACTTTTCTCTAAAGTCAAAACACCTAAGTTTTGAAAAAAGAGTTGTTAAGTATTTACATGGTCCCTCAATGGATGG